>NW_005187491.1:2172459-2228574 GCF_000239375.1 Pundamilia nyererei
GGACCTGCAGAACACAAACAACAGCCCAATTTGCTGACTGGGCTCCAAACATCAGAGTTTGTGGTTCAGTAGATCAGAGTTCTGTTGGCAGCTTAAAGGAGCCTGGTTGCTGCATATTTCTGTTGTCACTTTTTTGTCTTTTGTTGTTGTCTTCTATGCTGCTGTATAAATGAGAGGAGTCCTGTCCATATCACAGTACATGAAGAAGATAGAAGTTATTAGAATTTGATTGCTCCTGTAATTGTATTCTATCAGTCTATATAGACCTAGTACTTCCTTATGTAACATGCAGTGATGCTCTGATCTACAGTGAGACTGTGAATTATAAAACCACGCTGGATTTCAGATTATTTTTTGTTACCAAATTGCTATTTAAAGGATTGATTCATTGATTGGAATATAAAAAATGCCTTTAGAAATTTGCAGGGGAAAACCAAAAGGGAGAATTAAAGCGTATTCTATTAAAGTAAATCACATCTGTCATTTTTCCCCCCATCTATGCCTAACCTAATTTCGTCAACATTCAAATGTGCATAAACTCAGCCTGGAAAGTTGAGAATACGGCAAAAGATGAGGCAGTCCTCCTAAGCGATTTGATCCTGCACCAGAGTGTCTGGGTTTTTTTGGGGGGGGGGGTTTGCCTGGGGCTATTATTAGATTGCATATGCACCCCGTTATTTATCCCAGGCTTGATCACATGGTAGTGATCACTGAGGGATCATAGAGTTTCAAGTGTTGGTGTTATCCATGTGATGGTGGTAGCCTCAAGGGGAGTAAAGGAGACCGGATAATGGAGGTCACTTTCTTTTACTTAGTCTAAGATGTTATGGCCTTGAGCAAGACATTTCAAAGAAAAAAAATGTTGCTGTTGAGTTTACGCTATAAGAAATCACCAATCTATGATAAACATTTGCCTGAAGTTTATTACCATTAATATCAATAATATTATTATTGTATAATTATCACTCAAGCAGCTTGTACTTGATTGATTGTCAGGTTGTTGGGGGCTCTTCAAGTATATTTTACATCAGCTTAGCATCCCCTCTAAGTCATTATGGAAGGTGCCCAATAACAATAGTGTCTATGTTCAAGTTTTTTTTAATTTCTGGTAAAATCCAGTCTAATAAGGACAAATACTCTCATTCTTCATGAGCTCGCTCACCGTTGAGGATTCTTGGCCCGAATAAGACAATTTGGTGTCCTACCCCTGCGAATGTGCTGAATAATCAGTTTTCAAGTTGGAACTTCAGCTGATGACAACCAACATTTGATTGATATTCAAGGAGAGTGCAATAATTGTACGTTTAAAGCAGATGTCTTGACATTTTTGAAACTATTCTCCTGACTATTGCATCTCACTGCCGCAGTTTTTTACGATATGTGACAGAATAATTGAAAGGAATAAATCTCCATTTAAGTTGCTGTCAGCAGTATGGTTATGGAAATCGACTAAAGTTTAGCTGCTCATAGAGATGACACAGTAACCTGAACCATGGTATCTGGATTATGCTACCCTAATTGAGGAAAATAAACCCCAGAGGTCCATAAGATTTACAACTCAATTAGAGTCATTATATCCTCAGACAGGATTGTGTATCAACCAACCTCTGTTTACTCTAAGCAGACGCTCATGCTTCCCTGAACTTCCCCAAACATAGCCCTAAACAAATAAGCCTATTGAGCTGCAACATGTTTAAACTACTGCTTGAACAATGTCCTGTAATTGCTCCAAAATGGGGCGTAATTGCTATTCTTTATTGGCAGTTGTTTTCTGATTGGGTGCGGTGGTCTTTGTTTTGATAGGTGCACTTCAGCAGGACTGATGAGCTCCCTGTCAGCGAGAGAGCACCCACGGCAATCATGGAGTTGGCCTCAACAGCCAAGCACAGAAATATTCTCATCTATGGCATCCAGCTTAAACAGTCAGAGGTAAGAGTGTTGTCTTTTCTCCATCTTCTCCATTCCTTCCTTTTATTTCTTTTTAAAGTGAACTTAAGAGTTATTGAGAAATGCACAACTAAGAAAGGCCAAATTTAAAGCAGTGGAAAAGTTATTTTTAACTGTAGTTCCAATGTCTTGTCAGACTTTTTGTCTTTCAGGTAATGTTGCTGTCTTATATCAGCCATCTGTACATTTTAGGATGCACACACATCCTCATTTGCATTGGAATAAATGTGCCCAGTAGTGCGACTAAGAGGATGGATAGAAACTTTAAATCCTCTGTTATATGAGTTGTTTTTTGAACTGAATGACAGGGATGAAAAATATGCAGAGGTGCTTTAGGTCCAAAGCACTGTGCAGTTCGAATGAAGTACATGTAGGCCAAGTCACAACAGTTAACCTGATGTGGGGATCCTATGTAAGGCCCTCCAAATGTGTACTGGAGTCATTAGGATGGATGTGACTGTAAGACTTGATCTGAAATCCATATCTGACTTCTTACTTATTGCAGGATTATATAAGGAGAAATTATTCTTCCCCCACAGTGAGAAATATCAAGATTCATGCTACTAAAGCCATCAAATCAAATCACTGTTTTTGGGCCAGATGTGTAAAGCAAACCTAAGACAATATAAATGAATATTCATGGCGTTATTGGCCTTAAATATGACATTCGTTGTGATTCATGTTCCTGACAAATGAGGTTTCTTGGCAGCTGCATCACTTCACAAATAAATGGTAAAAACCTCTTTGCCTCAGGCAAGAGGATGTTTGAGCATGTCGGGTTTGTTCACATTGGTGAGAGGAAAAAGAAGAAGAAGAAAAATGTGATGGGATGAGCCCGTTTTGTTCGTGGTCAGTGAGATGGTATGTCGCATCAGGTCTTGACACCGCACTGTTGTTTAATTAAAAAGAGATGTTTTGTTTTCTCGGTAGTGAGGCATGCAAAATGTCGCTGCCCCACATGTGAGATTGATTCTACTATCGGATGTTGGATATCATGGTTTTCCTGAGAATTGCGAAGAGTAAAGTTGTTAATTAGTCATCCTGTTTAACTCCTTAGAGAGAAAAGAGGAAAGGGAAAGGGAGTGACAGAGATAATGCGCATTTCGCCATGCTAAAATTCTTATCGTTATGAGATAGTGGAACAACAGAATACAACCTCCTATAAATCACTGATAGCTTTTTGTTATAATGAGGATAATTCTTCCCAGATGTCCTTATTCATACTTGCGGCGATGCCTGCCAACACACGCTCCATCAGCCGTACACCTTATATGAATATTGCTTTTATACCTAAGTTTGCTGCATGTCTTTGACTTGAATAAAAAAATATCTGAAAGCAGACACCACTATTAACATTGCTGTTAATTTGATTTTAATATTAGTGAAAGATTCATTAGCTCCACGTGGATTATTAGTCTTTAAATAAACAGAGCCATTAAAAAAGAAGCTGGGGTGGCATGAATTCACATGAGTGAACATGTAACTATTGTTAGTATCTTTGCCATGATTTTCAGAATTTTGTCATCCAGAGAATTATGATGTCTACAGTTTGGTCGCATGAAGACGAACATGTTGTGTTTTCCCCATGACAACATGGTCTGGATTGCATTTTCTGTTCCTTGCAAAGAAAGGTCAAGTTTTCCTGTTTGGATTTCTCAGAATGTCTTTGTAAGGGAAGCCAGTGCAGACTGCAAACATTTAGTTATGCCTCTGTCTACAGCTTTATACATATATCTTCCCTGTGACACTTGATAGCTTGCTCTCTATTATTAAACATAGTTAGTGTGCATTTTTTGCTTTTTATGACTCTGTGTATGTGTAGAAATTTCACCACTACCATGCAATTTCTAAAGAGTTCCCTCCATTCTGTACAAAACAACTCAGTGGTCTAAATTCTATCTCGCTAAGAGAATGCCTGGCTGTCCTGGATCCTAAGATTGGATGGAGGTTATCTTGCTTATTAAACTATTGCCAGTAACCAATAATCAGCTTATTGCAAGTAGGGCTGATGTGCTGATTAAATGTCCAAAGTAAATCACATAAGGACCCAAAAGACTTGTCTCGTCCTTTATTATCTTTAAGATGAACAAAATTAGTATTTCTTCAGCCACTGTCCAAATTGTTATTTTTACACATCCGTATTGATTTCAACCCAAAATTTCACAATTGGTGCTTTCCTGTGCAGTATTATGAGGTCATGTTGTACAAATCAGATACACAATCTGTCACAATTTGAACTATGACTACTGTTAATGTGTGTAACAGTAATGATGAAGGATTATACTCCTCTATTATCAGCACTGAGGTGTTCCTGGAGAAGATGGATAGCTGCTCTAGGGGACAGCAAATCAACCAGAATAAATTATTGTGTAAAAAAAATCATATATACACGGAGGGGAAAAAACTACAAAACTGCTGATGCTTTTTTGCTGACCTGTTGTTTTAAGGTTTGGACTCATTTTGGTGTCTAAAAACCACTAATTTACTTCATTTTAATTTTGCCTCCTTGTTGTCTTATTGAAAGAAGATCAGCACAAGGGGTGTGTTCAGTCTAAAATTACAGCCAGGAGTAGGTTAGCTTAGCTTACCTAATAGTAGAAATATGACTAAACTCTAAAGCTCAAAGTGCAAAGTCTAAGTTTATAGGTCAACACGTTTCTTTATTCTATGCAAATATTTTAAGTTTTACTTACTTGATAATTAGCCAGGCTAATACTGCAATTAGTATCAAAAAATCCTTTAAAGTAAACAATCTGTAAGGACATAGTGTTAAAACACTAATGCTGGTATTGAAAATTAAAAATAATAATGAAAATATCAAGGATTCATTATAGAAAAACTGAACAGGTACATTATGAGAATGTGTTTAGTTATAATTTCTCTTCAGTGGAGTTTAACCTTTAGGATGTTACTACAAAGTAACGTGGTGCTGTATACTGCTGACCAGAATACTGTTCTGTGAGAAATGTGAATATTAGAGCCACATTCCAGTGAAAATATTTATATAAACACTTTACAAAAAACGTAACAACGCTTTATAAATTTAAGATGTTGTAGCTTTATTCTCAATTTGCCATCAATAGTAAAAACATGTGTAGCATCACCACAGTGTCTATTTTCCAATTTTTTACACGCATCATTGTTAATCGTCCATAAATTTTGGGTGCCTTTTGTTCCTCCCTAAATGATTTCATCCTTTGCTCTGACATGACTGCTCGTTGTCAACTGCACACAAGTGAAAAGCACAACTGGGGAGTGCATTTAAGTGTCCCTCACTTCTCATTATGCATCGCACTGAGGAATTATTGGACGCACCCACTGCTTTGGAAAAGAAAAGCTGTTTGGCTAATTGAATTTTAACCTTTTGACAGCTAAAATGCATGAGCACATGGAATTGTGCTCGTCCCAGTGAGGTTGGAAAACTGATCCACCTCATTGACCTTCGGTGATGTCTTTTTGGATAAAAAGTGTGTTTTTCTTAAATGAGGCCCGATTGTGGTTTTACTTTATAACACCCAGCCGCTGAAGCACAATGCATCCAGCAGCACGTTGCCATGCATGGTACTTCGCTTTGTCAACAGGAGAGAGTGAAATGGAGTCTTTGGGCAATGAACGGCACTCTCTCTGAAAGGATCAAAGAGCTTCTCTAGAGTTCTTTTCCGTTTGTGCTGTTGCCTCTTTGAAGATGCCCACAAGCCAAACATCAGGTGCAACAATGTGTGAAAACCTCAAACCGATCTGAAGACGTTGGCTGAGAATGCGAAGACACCGGATCCTCATAAACTAACACGATGTTGTGAAAACGGTGACGGTATATGCTATCGGTGTCTGCTGTGTTGATAGGAAGTGTCATTGGATCCTTTCTCGCACAGGGTCCTGGTGACTTGTCATTTGTTGAAAAGGGAGTTGTCTCAGTGATATATGGGTGTTGTAATCCCTGCAGTGAGAGCCCTGATGTTTACCCAACCCCATATTTCCTCCTCCTCAAAGAGCCCGAACCGGGAACCCTAAACCTGAGAAGAGATTAGCCGGCCAGGAAGAAAAGAGAGGGAGAGAAAGGAGAAGAGGGAGGGGAGGGAAGAGGAAAAGAAGAGGACTCTATAGGCCTATTCTCCTCTACCTGTTCAGATCTGGGTCTGAAAGGCAGACAGGTGAAACCGTACACGACCAAGTGAAAATCTTGCTGTGACGCCCGTGGAGTTGTACTCCTGCTGAAGTCGGGGGGAGATTAGGGAAGGCTGCTGTCTCTGTGTTTTCAGCTCACTCCTGACTATTTCACATCCTAAATCCAACAGTTATTCTGTGCCGAATAAAAGAATGGTTTTTCATGGCGATGCAGAGCATTGGATAAAAGGAAACAAGCTCAGTGAACTGGATATCTCTACTAACCACATCTCACAAAATCTTTGAGTTCTTAAATGATTTTTTAAAGAGCTGCGGTCAGCAGATAAATCTGAGGGGCGGCAGTGGCTCTGGTATCAAGCCAAAGCGTTTAGGAACTATTATGATTGATGATCGATGTAAACAAGGGTATTTATGCTTGTCAAAAAAATGAAGTAAATGTAGCCAGGAATGTGCAGGGTTGTTTTACTACACAAACGTTCCTACTTTCGCCCATTAGTAACAGTGTCTAGGTTGTTTTTTTTTTAAGGTTTTAAAGATAAAATTGTTTTCTAAAAATCCTGCTATGCTAGATGCCATAATACTACCCAGGACTAATTGACTTGATGAAAAGTTAAGAGATCAGTAAATCACAATATATACCAAATTTTATTATAACTACTTTGGTTCTTACTGGTACTTTTTAGTACAAATACCAGCCTAATAGTAGTCCTACTGAAATAACTGGATGGCAACTACAGCTGATGTTTAAAAAAAAAGAAGAAGCAAGTGGATCACCAGACATTAGAAACAAACAAGTGAAGCTCTTTTCGTGACATCTCTGTGTTTGCCTGCTGTTAGGGTCAAGAGAAATCAAGGATGGTTGCTGTCTCCGCTCACTGCTAACCTTTCTGTTAGATGTGACTGGTGTCTGGTGTTAATTTTTCTGTTGGAACGTTAAATGTATTCAATTATAACCTACGATTGCATGCAGTAGTCTCCTCGGATATTTTAGTCCAGTTGAAAATAAGAGATAAATTGTGAGTTAAAATAATAAACACTAAGTAACATCATATAACTTAATCCAAACAGTGCAGAAAACAACACAGATAAGAAATGACGTGGCATTACACAAATCTGTTTATTGTTACCAAAATGTTTCTGAGACACATTTGGCAGGTCTTTCAGTGGGTTCAGAGAGTAAAAGTTCAGTATCCACCCTGCCCCTTCACATAATTTTTCCCCTGTTGTTGTCTAAGTAGTTGTCTTTCTTCTGACAATTATGTCGTTTTTACTTTAAGATCCTTCTGGAAAAGTGGATGAGAGCACTTGGCTCCCTCAGTTGAATCCTGACATCTCCATAAAGACAGAAGCCTGGGATCACTCCCATCTTAGTAATGTATTTGTAGAGTTAGGGTCGAGCCATTCACTGCCTTGACATGTGCAGAATATCAAGCTTGATCTTCCACGCTGAGTGCTCCAGATGTGTGTTGGTATGTGTGAAACTTGACCGCTGGAGTTTGGCTCAAGGAATTAGACATACCAAAGCGGTGTTTACTCAGCTTTGATTTCATAGATTAAAAAGACCAGCAGCGTTGTGTTTGGGTTGATGTGTCTTGAATCAGGGAGAATCTTGCAGACAATTGGAAAATGACATTCCAAGAGGGAATATATTTGAAACAGAGAGTTTATTCTTATGGAAGATCGGTTTAAGCCAGTTCTTCATTATGAGTTTGTAAACATTCAGTCACGCAGAGAAAGAGCCGAACATACATGTATATTTGTTTTGCCACTTGGTTTTTAGGCCTTTCTGACCACCCACGGTAGTGCTGGTTTCAGTTTACTGGTGGGGAAGTGCAGCTCTGCTGAAATTATGCTTTCAGTTAACGGACCTCATCAAGGTTTGTTTTTGTGCCACTCACCTTCTTACTCTACTCGTGCTTTTATTTGCAGAGACCTTGGCACACGTGCTTGCGTGGCTGTTTATGGTTGAAAATAGCTGTAGAACAGCACGTAACAAGTTCAGACCAAAAAAAGTAGAGCAGAAAGCCCCAAGAGGTTGGTAAAAATGTGGCCGTCCTCATCAGTCCTTATGGAAAATTAGAAACGAGGATTAAAATCCATATTGCTTTCCTCCGAAAAATAAAAAATACTTTTTCTCATGTAAACTGATATCGATATGTATCCCAATATAAATCAAATCACTATTTCTGTTAACCCTAAAGGTTCCCCTTTAAACCTAATTTGATATATAAACAGAAGGTTAATTTTTTTCCTGTCAGAAGTTAAATATGATAAATATACTGCAACATTGTACAACTTATGTTTATATTGCTAAGACCTTTGCATGATAATTATGTTATTGTTTTATTGCCTAGCTCTGTGTGCACCCATGAAGTCAATTGATGCAGTTTCCTTGGTGCTAGCACTGAACCCACTCACCAAAATGCAAATCCACAAACTATGATGTTATGTCTCTGGATCTGCAGCCATCCTCTATATACAGTCTATGTGCCCAACCGATGATTTTCCACAGCTGACATGTTGAATTTGCCTGGTTAAAACTGCAAAATGAGTTTTTCCAAGAGTTTTCTCATGAAGCCTTGTGTAAAAACATTTTTCTTAACAGTTTCTTGTAGCAATTCTGTTCACTCTTCATCTCTCAAACCACATGGGTAGCATCCCCCTGTTGTTTAGTCTGCAGCACACTGGTATTTTGACAGGAGTATAAAAACATTGTGTTGCACCTATGTTTGCATGTTTAGCATTAGCGATGGAAGTGAGGGCACCGAGTCTTGGCCAGGATGCTGCTGAAAACCCAGGTAGTAATAAATGTCTTGTTTTCTAAAATCTGCCTGCACCTGCAGCTGACCTCAGATGACCTGCGATATGGAGTGTATTTAGCCTCCCTGGGTTTCTGTAAGTGATACAATGTGATCAGTAAATGAGGCTTCTGTGGCGAGTGTGTGTGCGCTTGTTCTTCTCTCTCAGCGCACGGAGGATTTGGTATGTCCCAGTTCATAACTCCCCACCCATGCCTTCATGCTTTCATACCTCCTCAACTAAGGATCCATTGTTCTTGCACACTGTTTTGAGGTCTGTCTTTCGGTGAGTTGAATTCAAACAAAGTCATCTCTCACCAGAGCTTGTTCAAAAAGTTCTCACTGAAGGGCTCCAGTGGAAATACAGACCACCTCAGTGTCCCATTCTTAGCAGAGTTTTCCTTTTCTCTGGAGGGTACACAGAAGGAGAAGTCGCACATGGGACATGACTAACAAACTGCTTTGTTTGCCCGACGGATGCCCCTAGACAGGATATTTTGGAAACCCTTGTTGAAAGAGCTTTTCCAGTGTACCGTGAAAAGGTTGTGTGGCAGCAGTTGTTCTCTCAATGTGATCTCAAAAGGCAGTTATCAGGACAAAAGTTCTTTTTTTTAACCTGTCAGCTCTTTTGGACTTTTGGAAAGTCTGAGGAAGCCTCACAAAAGTAGGGCGGGATACAGACTTATTCATTTTCCTACATTATAGTCCCTTTCAGATGAAGTGAGGCAGAATGGGAATGATGGGAATATCTAAAATACAGACATTCAGGCAGCAACACTAAATACCTCAGCAAAATTCAATAAAAACACACTCCCTAGAGACGCTTCATCTCTGAGAAGTACGAAATAATACTTATGTCACTGTCATCTCTGTCAGCTTTAGGTCCCAGTCTCTTAGCTTGGATACAGACGGCTTTTAAATTTATGGCTGAACTTTCAGTGTAAGCCTGATATATACTCTGAAAGTTGTTTAGACCTGAAGCTCAGCGGTAAATATTAGCACTGTTTGGATCTAAATCTAATATTTGGATGTATGTGTGTGAGCGTTTTCTTTCTTCTCTGTCTCCTGTCACTTTAATCCAAGTGCCTGACTGAAGTTTGGCAGTTATTGGTCATCTTTTATTCATTCCATCTCAGTAGATTGAAGATAGAGCCTCTGTTCGTTTGTCCCATAATGTGCTGCGGTCAGTATCCCCGTCATTATCATATCTGGAAAGTATGTTTACTGATATGAAATACTTTTATTTTTAGTTTTATTTCCTTTCTTCTTATCTCCTGTCGTTGCATATTTTGTTTTTGTCTTTCAGTTAGATTTACTATCTTTTCTCCAAGCAGCAAAACTGAACATTAGCTTTCACATAAAACTGCACGTCTTGGTACAGATCACAATTATATACATTTCCTTTCCTTGCTCTTTCTTCTATCACTTCCATGTATTATTTCTAACTTCCTGTAGAGCACAAATTTACCATGGATCTGAAATGTTATGTGCAAGAAAATAAATTAATCTTCATAATTGATTTATGTTGTTTTTTAAGCACAGAATGCAAAAACGATGCCAGGACTTTTAATACTCTCTATTGTGGGTTATGTTGATCAAACAAAGGGAGTAGTTTAAATGGAAGAAAAAAAGTTTGAAGTGTAATGGTCTCTAACAGTAGAAATACACTAAAACTACATTTTAATACTGATGCCTGGACTAAAAGTACTCTTAATGCTCCAGCTAGAGCTGAATATAAGTTTACCATTTTGGCAAAACGTTTCAGTTTTCTTCCTGCTTTGTGCACATTCCCATTACATTTCTTTTCTTGAACTGCTCTGTAATCTTCATGCAAATTCTGTAACACAGTTCTTCACTATTACTGTTTTAACTGTTTTAATATTCTCATCTACATCTACTTTTTTAAATCCCAATAACCCACCAGTCTATTGGCTCAATGTGTCGCTAATTATATGCTGCTAAACAAATCCACTAAACCAATCCACAGAAACTTTTGTCAAATTATATCCGAAAAGAGATCCCAAAGTTTCCAAAATTAACTTGACACCAAAGAATAAAAAATAAGATAAAATGTATTGTACTGGTGTATTGCTTGGTGCTGCTTTCAGTAGAGGGAGTTAGTCATTCTGCCACAGCTCCTGATTACATCAATGAATCTCTACAGGACATTGGTGGTGTAACATTCAGGGCTCTAATCAGACTGACCAGTAATTGAACCTGTTATCCCCCTCTCCCTTCTCAGTTTAGCCCCTAGCTACTGCCTGTCTTCAATGATACACAGAGAGGAGGGAGCAAGAGGACCACAATACCCACTCAGGGACGAGCTGTCAGAAGCCCTGAAACACTATCCTCTCTGTGTTAAAAGCACTGGGTGTTTTTAGCAGTATTATATCACTGGGATTCAGTAAGGCAGGTCGTTTGGGGAGAGTTTTCCTGAGAAATGACTTCTATTAAAGAGCATTGCTCACCGAGGCTCACATTAGGTGATGGTTTTGACTTTTAAGACTCCCAGAGTAGAGAACGCTGTCTGGCCACAATGCCAGTAATGATACTGCCCTCAAGTGGATCCTACAGCCATTTGTACTACAGCACTTTTATGTCACAGAGAAAAATGCAGAGACAGTAAAATATTAGGATGATGAAAAGAGGTGATAAAAACTCTCCTGATGTTCTTGGCCACTTTAGCTATGGTAGCTAGTGTGACTCTAACAACTCTTTCCAGTTCTCTTAGCTTGGGGTCAGTGCCAAGCCTTTCCATAAGCTGTTTTTATATTAGGACCTGGTTCTTGGCATTTTATAAAGGGAATATGAGTGGACCAGAGGGCCCAGGTTCTCATGAGAATGACAGAGATGTGCAAATTATCACAGCTAAAAGCCCTAATTGCCTGAAACCTTTCTGCATCAAAGCTGGCCCTTCTTGTGTGGCAGAAGTGCCGCTGCGTGCTCTTTAAGATGGAAAGGTTGATTGCATCAGTGGCATTTAGAAGTAGAGAGTTTGAGGATCGCTTATTGTGTGGTCCACTGATGCTCTCCTCCCCCATTCTTCCCCATGCATTTCAAAGACCTGTCACCTCACGACTTGTCAAAATCTTTCCTTCAAACAGTAAGCAAAAATAGAAGCTAATGATTGAAGTTCCATTCTGTAAACTTGCGGTTGCCGTGTGGAATAACAGGCCTGTTGCATGTGTTGCATTTGTACACATGGGAATGATTGGGAACATTTTCCCTTTAGTTACTGCACCGTCATAGGATTATACAGTAGATCGCATTGTTTATGTGTCAAAACAAAGCTGTAACTTAATTTTCTAATGGGCCTGCAAGCCGCAGCTGAAATCCACGTTTTTGTAGCACAAGCCTAAAAATTAAAAGAAAACCCTTAAGCTCTCCACAACTCTCTCCAGCTGTGGTTTGTATCCAGTGGTATTTTCCCCTTGATACCAGTTCATATATTGTTTTCTCTCTGTTCTAAAATATAAAACCTGTGAAGAAAAACTACATAAATGCCATTTTGGCCACCAAGAGATTGGACGTGTCACTAATGGATGTAGCAGACAGTGTTGGGGGGAAAAAGTGTTTCAAAATGTAAATGTGTTGCTTTCCTATTTAATATGACATACACTAGCGATTGTCCTTCCACTAATGTGAATAAATGATGATACTTTTGGCTTTAAGTGGGGATTTGTGGCAGTTAATCATTATGAAGTGGAAAGTGAGGTTCCCTCACGACTAATAATAATAAAGTGAATCTCGTAAAATCCAGCCCTTTTAAAATAAAATAAAATACCCTCCTGCTGTCTGCACTTAGACTTTGGCACATGTGGATTTTCTGCCTTTGGAACATCTGATGATTAATTCCACATTGTAAACAGGTGAGGAGTGCCTATTAGCTCATAAAGGACCATCAATCAAACTAATTTGCTTGTGGGTTTCGTCTCACGGGGGCTCAGTTATGCTTTGGCTTGAGGTTTCATCTCATGTCAGTCCAAATGCCCACTCCCAGTCTGTTTATCTCAGCTCTGCCACAGTGAGAAAAATTCAGCTTCGAGTTAACTGGTTTATTCATCTACATACGACTGGAAGAGAGGCCGGGTCTGAAACAGTGGAAAACCATCTCAGACAACGCTGGAGGACATGGGTTCTGATGATGATGAAGATCTGGAGACATGCAAATCCTCCAGGATCACATTCCACCTCCTAGTGTGTGTGTATGTGGGCGCATGCATAGGCTCATGCACACTAAAGTGTCTATGCGGTCTGTGCATGTGTTCAGTCTTCTGTAGGCATCTGTCCCAACACATGTAATCCCTCTCATGGATGTTTGCGTGCCCATAACAATGAGCCAGTGAGCTGCTTTATTCATCCTGTATGGTCCACAGTGGAAAGAGGAGACACGAGCTGTGGCACCCCCGCCAGCGGCAGCTAAACAGACATACCAGCTCTTGTATGTCAAGAAAATCTACTTGCTGGAGTAAACTGCGGCTCTTCCATCAGTTTGCAAGTTCCTCACACTTAAGTCATATAGATTTCAGCCTGAAAGCAGTTTAATATGCAAATGTCTCTGAGGGCTTGGAGTTTGTTGTTGTAGTAAGTAATTCTACCCTTTTTCTTATGCCTTTTCCTCAACCGCATTTGAAGCCTGAGTGGCAGTTGTGACTACTTAAAGCTGTGCCACGAGTCAGTGAAGAGCTAAAGTCGTATTTGTGTTCCACTGTGCAAGAAAACTACTGGATTTAATAATGATGTTTTATGAAGCGTGATTCATATTTCAAAGGCTGCATATCTGGAGTGGAAATAATTCAGCACTGGGTCTTAGGCAGGCTTAAAACTTTGATCCTCCTTGGTGATCTTGACTTGATTTTTTTCTGTGTGTTTTTGTGTTCAAATTAAAATGTTTGGGTTTTTTTTTGCTTGTCTATTAGAAGACAGACTTCTATAATTGAGCGATTAGTTGTGGTTTAATAGCTGTAGCTGTCTTCCATTTGCAAAGAGACACCCGGCATTCTTGCTACTTTCCCAGGGTCCTCGTCCCGTACACTTGGGTGGTAATCAGCTGATAATCGTGCTCATCACATTTATCATCCCCACAGTATTTCAGATCATCCAAACACATGTAGCATTTCAAAAACCTTCCGTGTGAACATGTAATTGGTTTTAGATAACAACTGAAGGAATGCTTTCATCTAATAAACAATGAAAAGACGCAATCACATTTACCAAAACTTTCGGTTTCTCGCACTGATGAACCAGTGCATATTCCTTAGTCTATATGAGTAACTTTGTGCTATCAGCCACATTCTGTTGACTGCTTACAGATGTACTGCCCAATCTCCTCGTTTCATTGTACCATTGATTAAACCACAGAAGAATGGCTTGGGTACACGATAAAGAAAAATGGCACCCTTGATCTTATTCCTCAGAAAAATCAAAAGGCATACTAAGAAGCGGTGGCATATGACAGAATGGCTCTGGAGCCCATTCATCATATATTAATTCCATATATTATTTATTTATTTTCTTCCATTTCACCTATGTTACTTTAATCAATGAAGCCACAATTGGTGATCTGCACTCCAATACCTCAGTTCCCCCTTCAGTTTCTTGGTGTGGAAAATCAATGTCATCTGATTCCTCCTCCTGCTGGTTCTGATTATTGAGGAGTGCTCTAGGAGCTCTGGATCCCAGGTTTTCTTGCTCCCTTTAACCATGGTCAGGCCCAATTCCACGCTCATCGCTCTCACACCTCGTTGCACTCCCATCCAGGCCCTGCACAAGCTGGCTAGTGGAGCTAGGCTTTAAGGTCAAGAAAGGACAGAGTGACAGAAAGCTTATTTTCTGCTCCAGATGCGTTAAACTGCCGACACCAATCTGTAATACTAAATGTATTTAGAAGCCAGGTCCAAATATGTGCTAAACAGGATGTTCCAGATCACAAATCAGATGATTTGTCATTTTAGCAGGATATATTTTTAATATATTTTTATTTTCCTCTATGTGGGTGTTAGAAAATTAAAAGCTTTGTGAAAAGCCCTCCTAAATGTTTTTATTCCTTTCTAAGAAACCCTTCATTTTGAGAGTTGGCTGATGAAAGCGGCTGCAGACCCAGGAGAATAGCTGTCAGCCTGGTTGGTGTTATTTTGCTGAAATACTGCAAGTCTGATTCAAATCTGTTGTAAGGGATAATTTGCCATTACTAAAACCTGGATTCTGCATTGTAGGTTTGACCATTCTTTTTGTCTGACAGTATTGCACTTTGATAGGTTTGTTTTTGGATCTTAAACAAGACAAGCGAAAGTGGGAATAATGATAAAGACTTCCTGAACAAAGCATGGTGGGTTTCTAAGTGACAATATGTTGAGTGGATTATATAGCTTTTGGTGGTATGTCTTCCACCGCAAACATTGCAAATATGTGCAATGTTTTGGAAAGCTTTACAGACAGTAACTAAAGGTTGAAAGGCTGAGCTAGTGATTACTTATTATAACAAGGGTTGCATACCTCTGCCAAGGCAGAAAATTCCCTCTGCACTATGCATGAGTTGAGTACCAGGATTAAGAAGAACATCTGGACCCAGTATAGTCTCTGATATTTTCTTGGGATCCATCCAGGCGATATCTCACAATGTCTTCCTATTGCAATCTCTGGGAGTTCGATGTGCCCACTTCAGGCCAAAAACAAATTTACTGCCACAGCTGGAGGAGTTTAAGTATTACCGGGTCTTGTTCATGAGTGAGAGGAAAGTGAAGCAGGAGATCGACTGATGGATTGGTGCAGTGTCAGCAATGATGTGGACTCTGTAGCGGTGAAGAAAGACCTGAGCACGAACGCAAAACAGTCGATTCATTGGTTGAGCTCTGCTCCTACACTCACCTCGCGGTAGTGTCAGAAAGAATACGATTGTGGATACAAGCATTGGAAATTAGCCTCCTCCTATGGGTGTCTGGGCTCAGAGATGGGATGAGGAGCTGGCCATTTGGGACTCAGAGCTTCCTGGGCACCTCCTAGTATTTGAGATGTTCCAGTCGTGTCCTTTCCAGGAAGAGGACCTGAGACACCCCCAGGATATGCTTTCAGCTGGCTCAGAAGTGCCTTTATGTCCCCCTAAATGTGCTGGAGGAGGTGGCCGGAAAGCGGAAGGTCTGGATGTCTCTGCTTAGACTGCTGCCCCTAAACCCAGATAAGCAGTGATAGATGGATCTGATATGTATTTGAGAGGTATAGAGATGGTCAGAATCAATTGCACAGATAATAGGGTGCCAAGTGAGGAACTGTGATACTGCACAAGGAAGTCACAGTAAGACAGTGGTGAAGTGTGCAGTAGGAGTGACAGATGGGTTTAAAGTGGGAGTAGGATTCGATCAGGGATCTGCTCTGAGCTCCTTTGCGATGGTGATGGACAGGTGAACAGTTGAGGACAGGTAGGAGTTTCTGTGGACTATGATGTTCATAGACAACATTGTGATCTGAGCAGGTGGAAGAGAACATGGAGGGGTTGAAGGTATGCAATGGAGAGAAGAGGAACAAAAGTAGAAGCAAGACAAAGTACAGTTGGAAAGGTGAAGATGCAAGGAGAAGAGGTAGTCAAGGTAGAGGATGATGCATGGTTTATAGATGGTGGCAATAGTTAAAAAATTCAAAAAAGCTTCATGCAAAGAAAAGAGGAAGACAACAGAGAAGATTAATGCAAAGCATTAGTGTGACAGGAGGTGACGCCTGAGATAATGTTGGTGAAACTAAGGCAGTGGCAGTCCCTAAAGTGAGGAGCTGAAAGATCTCATTACAGTCTAATTATCTGCTGGGAAACACTGGATCCTTTGGGGTCTTGACGTGTGCCTCCACCCCCAGCCTCAACAGTTCAGTGCTGGTTTGTCAGCATGAGGGCGAGCTGCGCAATATGAAGGAGGTGGTTTTTAGCCATAAGCTGCAGGTGCTGTAGCAAACAAAAAACATGAATGTTTTTTGGTGTTTGAGTAGAAAACATTTTACTCCATTACAAAAACTTAATCTTTTCCAGACCTTTGCTTTTCTTTTTCTTTCTCTGTGTGTGCTGTTTTGTGTTCTGAGTATACTCTTTGCTGCGTGTTGTTGCACATTTGTCTTTAATGCTTAATGCTACATCAAAAGCCATAATGAAGTCCACAGTTTCTATATGAAAAAGGGCAGGTTGAGCATGAAGCATAAATCTGTGTAAGAAAACAAGCCATGGTTTTAAAAAAGCGAAGCTCCTTGAACTCCATTCCCTTTGAAAAAATGGAAAACAGGTCACTCACTGACGTCATCAAGAAACTAAATCAAAGTAGGGAGTCAATGCAGCCTATAAGGAATGAAGTCAGGGGAGTGAGAACCATTTAAAGTGCATTGCGCAGGCGGTCTGCATAGAAAAAAGAAACAGATACAGACGAGAGGAATCACGAAAGCAAAACAACCACAACAGTGGAGCCCGCCTTAAAGGGCCAAACTGGTCTCCTTTTGTCTGAACGTGTGGTTTACTGCAGATCTGTCCAATATCATGCACCATAAATATCAAAGGAGATCTTATCGGTTCACATTAAGGGAGCTTGAATTTTAACCACATTTCTGAAAAAAGAAACTGGTTTACTTCTGTTCCGTTCTGATCTTTTCGCCCTTTTTTGAAAATTGCTTTCGGCTGTTGATTGAACAAGCTGTGAAACTGACACGCTAGTCGAGAAAATCCACCACCAGAATTTGCGATTGTTAATATCAAATTAAAGTGGTGAATTCAGAATACCACGCACTTCATGCCGTGTTTAGATTTTTCTCTCGTTAGGGGAATTCTTGTGGAAAGCGTGCGTGTAAATTTTAAACATCGAATTTGTCACTCGTGTCTGTGTAGAGCAGAGCACAGCCAAGCCACTGATGTTACAAATCCAACTAACAGATCTGTTTCTTTCTTTTGTCATTACTGCAAGTGGAACAACATGGGTGTGCTTGAACATTGTTTCCAACTGTTTTGAATTGGCTGCTAATGCTCACTGGATGCTTCTGGCTGAAGTTTTGAGGTTACAAACCCTGTGATGACTTAAACACACTCATGTCTCCTGAGAAGAGACATAAAAGTGAACAAATGGTTATTTGAACTGTTATGTTGGGACTTTATTCACACTAGCAGTGTGTTGTTGTCTTGTTTTAATTGAATGTTCTTTAAAAAATGACCTCACTGTCTTTTGTTTTTCTCCTCCTGTTGTCTCTCTGGCACCAAGCACTGGGAGAGGTCAGCGTCGCGGGTCGCCGAGATCGCGTCAGCCTTAATTCGGGAGAGGAGCCCTGCCCTGGTGGGACAGCTTCTGCAGGCATGAAGGAATCAGCACAACTGGAAACCACGCTGTGACTCATGAACACTCCTGAGATGAGATCGTCTGAGACTTTTCTTTGTAACCTTGAATCAATTACTGTAAGGTTAAATGTGTAAGTGTATAGATCATCAAGAAGCAGACTGAAAAAGAGACTTTTTTCTCTGTTGTTGGCCTGTTTATCTGTGTGTGCGTGTGTGCATGTGTATATAAAAAAAAAACTGTTGTGGTTCATCATAGTAAAAAAGAACCATGTCATCAGTTGGCTTATTTTTTATTTTTCAGAGTTTGTGTTCCCCAGACAAACAGTGTCGCTCTGTCGCACTGATGATTAAGATATGTGGCGCTTTGGCTGCAGATGATTCTTGTTGTCGGATCAGTTCAGTTCTGGTTTTTAATCGCTTTAAGAGTTATTTTGCTGCGGTTGTCACAGATATGCAATAACAGGCCACATCGCTTTGAATTATTACTGTGGAAATGTGAACTGCAGTGCGTATGCCAAAAAAGCTGGGTGTCAAATTCGCTGCCTTTACCACTGGATGAAGCTTTTTATGACTGAAACATGAACACGGAGCTGCTAATATTTTTGTACTTGAATAAAACAATGAATATGTCAAATCTGTGTTGTTCTGTGAGTCTTTCTTGAACATAAGTCATTCAAAGATGTCAGGAAAAAAAATAACATTTGAGAGTAGATATTACTAATACTGTTTTCAGAGAAACTTGATTGGTAATTGAAGTCCGTGAAGTCTGCCTGCGACCACATGCATCAGTGACGCCCTCCGGTGAAGCCGCTTAGTGCAGAAGAAGCTCGTGTTTCCTTCAGTGAGCCAACTCTGGTGAGCTGGTGGAATCCCATGTTCTTCTTGGAGAGACTTTGGAATAATTAGCATTCATTAAAAGTATGTTATTATTATGCAGTGCAGCTTTGTTCTGGAGCTTCCCTGCTCTTCCATGGATATATACAGAAAACTGACAGCAGGGAATAAAGAACAGAGTAGATATCAATGACAGCAGATTGGTATTTCTTTATATTTAACCTTTCATCATCTAAGTATCATACAGGCTGCCTGGATGTATTGTTTTACTGGCTGTAAAAATTTAAAAAAAAATTATCTTACAGGAACCTTTGGATTTTCTCTTTAGCTCAAAATGGTTGAAAAGTTAAGGTAATGTGAATACTGTAGCTGGTAAAATCTTTATGTCTTGATTTCTGTGTTCAGACAGATTGCTTTGTGCATCTGTGAAGGTCCTCTTCTCTCCAAAGCCATTCAATTTGAATTTTGTCTCTAGGACAGAACAGTAATAGAGTTACAGCCTTTTAAGATGTACTGGGATCCCTATCTTGGGGGTTTGTTTGTGCTGCAGTGTTCATGCTGGGCTGCTGTCCTGAAACACCATAAAAATGTTCCCTGACTTTGCTCCATTTTCATTCCATCTTTGCTTTGTTCTTAAATCCATTTAAAATCATACCTTAACAAGATTAACCAGAAACACCGGCCTTTATAGTGAACAGCTTCAGCATTAAAACCACCTGTGGCCCCACCTCACAGCCCTTGTAATAGGTCAGATTTGTTAGGCCATGGACTCCAAATCCTCAGAAGATGACTTTTGATATGAAGCAACAAAAAGTAACCACCAGATCCTTTAAATCTTCTGAGATGCTAGGTATGACTTCCATGGATCAGGCATGTTTTTCCAGCATGTTTTCCAAGATGCGTCACCAGATTGATATCGGGGAAATTTGGAGGTTAAGTCGTCACCTTCATTTTTTTGTGTAATGTTTCTCAAACCATTCAAAAGACCAATATTTATAGTGGATCAGAGTGTGCTAGTATTCTGAATCAAAAAAAACATTCAGGTAGCTGGTATGTAAAGTCATAGCCACATGAAAGCCAGAACCCAAAAATTCCCAGCAGGATGTCTTCTATAGTGCATCCTACTGCCTTTCCTTCCCACAGATAAACAAGAGAAAGAAAGAAAAATGCCAGGCTACTTACTTCACAGTCCAGTTTTAACATTTGTACATCTAATACAGTTACTGTCTATAATACAGTCCCAATCAAACGTTTAAGATCATTTGAAAAATGGCAAAAAATCATATTTTGTATGGTTAGATCTTAAAAAGGCTTGAAGTAGAGCTTCAACATGCAACAAGAAGAAATTGGAATGAGACAAAAAAAAAGTTTGAGCATGCAATTTATTGAAAACAACACTTAACCTGAAACAGGCTGTTTTACAGCTGATCAAAAGTTAAGACCACATGTCTTTAAAAGGCCAAATCTGTGCAGAAATGTGGAATCATTGTCACTTTCTGCCAGGTAGTCACACTGTCATGACGTTCTGATGGTAAAGGCAAATAATCTTTCCCTTTTTGAACACGGTTGGGTAGTTGAACTGCATAAGCAGGGTACCATCGCTGCGCACCATCACTGCTGAGGTGGGACGCAGTAAGACAGTCATTTGGAATTTCTTTAATGATCCTGAGGGTTACGGAACTAAAAAGTCAAGCAGAAGACCCAAAGAATTTCACCAGCAGTGAGCCGGAGGATCCAATTAGCTGTCTGTCAAGACACTGGACGATCCTTGACCCAAATTAAGGCTGTTACTGGTGCCGACTGCAGCCCCATAGCCATCAGACGACATCTGAGACTGAAGGGCTTAAAAACAAAAAATGTCTTCAAAGGCCTCGCTTCCTTGAACGCCACAGAACTGACTGCTTGGAGTTTGCAAGAGAGCAGCAAACATGGGACATTGAAAGGTGGCAAAAAGTTTTATTCTCTGATGAGAAAAAAATTAACCTTGATGGTCCTGATGCTTTCCACCATTACTGGCATGACAAGCAGATCCCACCTGAGATGTGCCACAGTGGAGGGGGCGCCGTGATGGTCTGGGGTGCTTTTTCTTTCAGTGGAACAATGGAGCAGGTGTGTCAAACAACCACTGGCTATG
This sequence comes from Pundamilia nyererei, assembly GCF_000239375.1. Taxonomy (NCBI): domain Eukaryota; kingdom Metazoa; phylum Chordata; class Actinopteri; order Cichliformes; family Cichlidae; genus Pundamilia; species Pundamilia nyererei. The sequence goes on from NW_005187491.1 coordinate 2,193,590, forward strand.
CCCAGATGTTGCAGAGAGCATCCTCCATGACTGAGGGCCATCACCTGTGTGGTAATGACTGCATTTTTCAGCAAGACAACGCTACAGTACACACTGCCCGCAGGACAAGGGACTTCTTCCAGGAGAATAACATCAAACTTTTGGACCATCCTGTGTGTTCCCCTGATCTAAATCCAACTGAGAACCTTTGGGGATGGATGGCAAGGGAAGTTTAGAAAAATGGACAACAGCTCCAGACAGTAGAAGCCCTTCGTGCGGCCGTCTTCACCACTTGGAGAAATGTTCCCAGTCACCTCATAGAAACGCTCGCATCAAGCATGCTGCAGCAAATTTTGAAGTGATCAACAATAATGGTGGCGTTACTGAGTTGATGTTTGGAACTTTGGTTTCTGTTTTGGGGGGTTTACGGGGGGTTTTGGAGGTGTGGCCCTAAATTTTTGAACAACTGTAAAACACCCTGTTTCAGTTTAAGGGTTGTTTTCAATAAATTGCATGCTCAAAAAAACGTTCTTCTCACTCCCATTTGTTCTTGTTGCATGTTGAAGGTCTACTTGGAACTGTGTTAAGATCCAACCATGCAAAATCTGATCTTGTGCTTCTTTAATATCTGCATTTAGTTTAACCATCCTGAATTAATTAATTTTTCCACGTGCATGGACTTTTCTCTAAACTAGACACAAAACAGGTGCTGCATCTTCTCGGATCGTGGTTATTAGTGCATACTCCTCATTGGACTTTAAACCCACCTCCACTTAAGACTAGTTGGTTTGGAAGGGCACCTAATGCGGTGGACCCCAAGCAACAGCACAAAAACATTACTAATGAATGTTAAATGGAAAATATTAAACACAGTAACCACAGTTTATATTATTTAATAGATTATTTAACAAATGAGTCATTAAAGTTTTCATGTGCATGTGCTAAAGCACAGAGGATGTTCATGTGTATATAAAATGTGAGTCATTCTCAGGCTCATTCTCTGTCACCAGAGTGGCGAGAAGGAAAAACAACCTTGGACATCAAAGAGCCTTTAAAGACTGTCGAAGCCGGAACATTCCTAAGGTCGTCACAAAGACCTGGCCGTTTTGCATACACTTCTCACACTTCCAGGGCATCTCCAGTTTCCTGCACTTCTCCTTCCTCTACAGCTCGCTGGAATTCCAGCTGTTGATAGAGAGTCGCCCGAGGCGAGAGAAGCCCCGTCTTTGCGTTCAGATCCCTGTAATGAACTCCTCAAAACATATACTTATATTTCAGTTCAGTGGCAACCGTAACCCGCAGTGACATGTGATGAGAGCTGCAAGCTACAATATGTAAAGTGCAAAAAGTACGAAAACCCAGACTCGTCTCTGGAGCTCATATTATGGGATGAACACAAATCTTCTGGCAGATACTCACTTTTTGGTGTTTTGGTGGAGGAGAATGTTTTTAAAGATGCAGAGAGATCATGCATTATTAATGTGTTGAGATCTGGGCCTGATTAGCATTATTTTATGTATGGACAGAAAGAACCCGTTCACAGAGTTTCTCTCCTTATGCCAATTAAAGATTGTTAAAGTGTTGCACGGCTGCACTAACTTGTTAAACCTTTGTCTAAAGATGTATAATACATGTAAACTGAGGTACCAACCTCTTTTTTTTCTTAAGTGGTAATCCTCAAAGAATTTTTACCTTTTTTATTTTTTTCTTTTGGACCGTTGAGCCTCTTGGAGATTTTTTTTACTTTTTTAATGGCTCATTGTTCTAGTTTTAAATCTCTTAACTCTATTCTGTTGGTTCACTCCAGCTTCCACTCATCAATCAACTTAATATCCACCAGCAGGAGAAGGCAGCCTTTTTCACTGAAAAGCTGAAACCATCAAACTCCATGAAGACAAAATCTGCATCCAGAGAAGCGGCAGAAGTAGAATTGAAATCCCTCTAAGTGCTGAGTGAGTAGAGTAATGGTGCACTCCTGAGCATTCAAGAACTCTCTATCTTCACTTATCTCAGCGTTTCAGACCTGGCAGGTTATCTGCCGGGGGCCTGGATAGGTGCAGCTTTGACTTTATTGTCATTTTGAATGAGCAGTTTTCAAATGTTGACTAAAGGTTCTTCACCCATGCCTTGCTGCTGTGTGCCAGACAAGCAAAAAGTATTGCCAGGCTTTTTACCCCAAAGTTTACCATCACAGCCAAATGCCACTTTCTTACAATAATCTGAACCTAGTTCTAATTTAAACTAATTTAAAAAACGTGGTTAGAACATATGGTTTCCTGTTTCACTTGTGTTGTTTGGGTGAGTATTTTTTGTTGTTGTCTTGTTTGTTGGTGAAATCTGCAGCCCACAATCTTCATGTTTTTAACAGACATAACCACACACACACACACACACACGCACACGCACACGCACACACAAACACACACACACACACACGCAAGTGTGTTTTTTTAAAGCTGTCTTGTTTTCAAAACTGTAGTTTTTTAATTGCTTGCATGTGATGTGTTCATGGGAACGTATATTGCAGTTGTAACAAATAACCTGGGCTGCACTTCCTCATAAAGGGCTGTGCATACTATAAATAGTGTTTTATTTATAGTTTTTTTAAAAATACTTTATTACATGATTATTACCATGTTAGTCTCTCCCTAGTTGTAAAAATCAGTTACCTTTGATCAAGTTCTTCAGTTTTTGTTACAGAAAATGTAAAACATGCATTTTCTGTAATGATGCTTTGATGTGAAGCTGGTGAAACATTTACATCAACTTCAACAACTGACAGCTCTGGCTCCTCCTAATACAGCCACCACTTCCCACCTTCGCAGGAGACATGTTGTCCTAATTTCAGTTCAGTCCCTAAACAAAAAGGATACTTTCTTTGTTCTTTTGAAACAGAGACACACAATAGGATGAAACTATTGAGAAAGGCCACATGATTCAGCTGCGGTGAAACATGTGGAAAAAAAGGGGGTCTGATCTTACAGTGGGAGGAAGGTGGGTGAGGCCGAGTGTGAAAAGTCAGTCTGAATGAATGAAACTGCAGGAGAGAGAAGGCCAAGCTGGATGGGATGACAGAATAACTAATGCGTAAATACTGAATTTGTTTGAGTATGCTGACACCTGGTGGACAGAGCGATTAAACTTGAAGACCAGTTCAGTCTGGGTGTTTAGACATACTTCCATCACTAGAGGGAGACACTGGATTTACTTTTCTGTTTGCAGAAAGGCAGATTGTACCTCCTTCACTGAGAAATGCTGGATTTTTTGGTCAGGCTTGTTACAAACCTGTACTTTTGTGATAGTGAAAGAGGATTTTCTAGTTATTTAAACTTGCAACTGCACATTTTTGTGGCATTTCTGTACTGTACTTTGGTCATTTATCAGATAAAATCTATTATGGTGTTGGAGAGCTGTTGCATATTCTTTGACACCGTTTACTTGGTGAATCTGTCCTGTGTAAATACTTGAATAAATGCCCTTCAAGTGTATCTTTTTACAATAGTAGTTAAAAACCCTGCAGGCTAATTCAGGGTGTTATTTGATGACCACTGTCCCTTTTAATTAAATGGACTATATAAAACATAACGGCCTATTAAATAACTGCAAATAAGAAGAAGAACAGGCCAATGAAAAATATGTTTCACTACAGTCAAACACAATTACATAGAGATGAATTACTACTAGCAAAACAAGATGCAGACAAGGGATAAGGCAGAAAAACAGAACAAGTTAACAACAGCAGCAGCAATTTAGCATTTAGTATATGACCTAAGTCCCAGTTGTGTTAAGTCTCTCTGACTGGTTTATATTCAATATTTTAATGCTGATATTTGAACTGAAACTCATAAAGATGTTTTACTAAGTGGATAGAAAAGCTATCCTCATTAGCTCTCCCCTCTCTACTTTCAAATCTTTACTGAAAGGCTAAAAACACTTCTTTGAATCGAGATTGTAATAGTTTGATCCATTTAACATTTTCTTTGCATCTTATTTTTTAAAATGAGAAGAAAACATATCCAGTTCTTTAATTTCTTCAGCCTGTGACTAACCTACAGTGTTACGGTTGTAGGTGCTGCCAGACTGGATGAGTTCAAGTTGTTTTAGCTGCTGTAATGTGCTCTGTCTGTGTCCAGTTAACTTAATGCTAACCAGAGACACAAACCTTGGCTGGAGCTGTTTAGATAGCGCCACTGCTGGTGCTACAGAGAGGAAGACCAAATCCAGATCCCACAGTTTGGCTGTCTGTAGGTCAGCCAGCTGAGCCAACCACAGCTCTGATTATTGCCTTGTACCCGTCTGAACAACCAGATTTTCTTTCCCTTAACGCCTGTACAGTGTGTGACAGCAAATAGGACGTCTGTAAATTTAGGTTCCAGGTGTCTCAGTTCATCCCAGTTAAAGGATTCCCAAATCTGGATTAGAGTAAAAGTGACAATTGTATTTCTGCAAATCCAAGCACAGGCCACGGAGACAGAGAGAAAAAGTACAAAAAAAGCTCTCCTTCCTGGATACTCGAAAACAAACAGAGTAAGGAGGTCAAAAGAGCAGACCGAGAATATGAGGGGTTTGGACAGGTCAGGAAGCTCCGTGAGATGAGATGCCAAGTAAAATAATGCAGGCATGAATGTGTTCAAGAACTGGACCTTGTTAAGTCACTGCAAACCCACAATGTCTGGCATCCTGGACTGTAAAGCAAACTCTGATTTGTTGGATTCAACATGTGTTTGTTTTTGCTGTAGTAAAAACCCTAAAGCAGCAGCTGCAGCACTTTGATTTCTTCCCATTAGTTCATGCAACACTAACATTAGAGGCACATGAAGTCACTTCGCATTAGAGCACCTGAACCCTAAGAGGAACATCTGTGGACAATAGTGCCATCTGCTGGAGATTATGTTTCAATTTCATGGTGGATTTAAAACAAATGCTCCCTGCTCAAACCGCCAAATGCAAACAACTGCATGCAAGTTTGTTGTGTCACATTCAAGCTGCAATAAAAGGTGCTATAATACTCAGATTATGCTTCCCTTGAAGAGTCATCAGACTACGGTAACAGACGGATGTTGAAACAATCCACCCCTGAGACACTGCAGCGTAAACATCATGGAGAGAGTTTATAAAGAAACCGGGAAGCTAAGCTGTGATTTTGGTGCTCTGAGGGGAGGCTTACAGACATCAAAGAGTCATCTTGGGAAATTCCAGAACGGGGGAATTCAGTGACACTATTGCTGTGCATTTATGTTGCACTTTCAAAGCTGTTTTCAAGTCTTTTGGACATCCTGGTTTATGTTTTTCCCATTTTTCAAAGCACAAGATGCAAATTCAGCTCTCAGTTAGGGTGTTGTGCAAATTGCCTATATCTGTGCACCCAATGTCTCATATAACAGCAAAATCTGTATTTCATTTGTTAAAATTCACTCTGAAAATGTTTAATGAATGCTGTCTTGTGTTTAACATACCTGTGATTCAGCTGATATCATAATAAAGCATATTACTGTTAAAAAAAAATGTTGGTTCGGCAATTTTGTTTCATTGTATTTTTCTCCTGTGTATGATAAAATCACCTTTCTGAGTTTATTTTTGCTTTTGTTCAGTGCCACAGTTTCACTTCAAGACATATTTTGATCTCTGTTGAGTTCCTAATTGTAAAAATTGCACATACATTGTTTTCTTGAGGCCAAGAAATCCTTTTAAAAACATGGATGTAGCAATAAAAAAACAAACCCTTAAATATGAGTGAAGAGTAGACGTTTACAGGATCATCAAAACCTTTAACAGAAAAGATAATACTAATTTATTTAGTCTGAGTTTAGTCTAAGTTAATTTATTTTTTTGGTAATTTAGTTTAAAGACTTCAGTAAGTAGAACAGAGGGAAATCTTTGGATCTGTTGGTCACTATAAAAAAATCGAGTTAAGTCTTTTAATGTTTTCTAATCTTCTTCAGCACTTTCACAGGAAATTTATTATCTGTATCTTAATCCTCTTTGTCCTGGAATGCAAACAAGCAAATGCTGCAGCATTAAAAAGTGGTGACAGCGATCAGCACTGCGGGGGAATAACTTCCACTCAGTCTTGCGTCTTTAGTTACCGTACAGTAGAATTTGGCAGGTTTCGCTCTATTGTATTTCTTTTATTGTGCTGTCTTCTCCAGCCCCCGTACCCACTCCTACATATTTTCTCCATCCCTCCAAGATGACTGTTCCTGAGGGCTAGATGAATTCCACATTTCTCCCCCTCCGAGCTGTCACTGCTCCACACACAGCAGAGGCTCGCCTTAAAAATGAGACTCAGCAGGACGTGGGATCTCGCTGACAGCTACGTCTGAAACAACCTGGTGGAAATGGAGATTCAGTCAGTCACTGTGAGGCTTCATCTGATGCTCTGCTCGATGCAGCCTCGAGTAGCTACCCAGGGTGCACGAATGTGGACAGGTCTGGGGGTGCATGGCGGTGCTGTGGTGAACCACTGCACCTGGTGCTGAGTGGCAATATTGTGAAGATCTGCCACAGCTCGCTGCAGATGAAGGGAGCGTTTTACTTAGTATGCTCAAATTAAGGTTTTTTTCTTAGCCACAGAGGTAATGCAGCAGAATCCAATGCTGAGAAAGAAAGAAAGAGCCAAAGTCAAAATTGGATTCACAAGTAGTTCTGAGTCATGTCCTACAGTATTATTACTGGAGCATTCACTCAAAGCCTGCAGTTTAATGTGTGTGATGGCAGAGTGGAAAAACACTTCTTGTAAAATGCTAGGAATAAAATGTACTTGAATGTTCTTTGTAAATTGATGTTTGTTCTATTTGCTATTGTTTCTTTGACATTAGGTGAAGAATGGAAAGAGAGATGATATTAGCCTTTTTTGGTGTGTTTTGAATGTGAAATCCTGAACTCCAACATAAGCAACTTGACTGTGATTGTTTTGTGCTAAATTAAAAACAATTTTTTGAACCATGTTTTACAGGAAAAGTCTTTCAAAAAGGTAATACTAAACTTTATTTCCAGTCTGTACTTAAAGCAGTTTTAAAGGGATTTTTGACTACTAGAGGGCAGAAATATGTCTTGGCCACAAAACCGTATTTACAAGCATAAACTAGGCGTTGGTGTAAAAAAAAGAAAAAAAGAAGTCTTATCTGTTTTAACAAAAAAAGCACAAGGCCAAGATTGTGTGTGAGAGGTAGCAGCTCTGAAACTTTTGTAACTGACCCTGTTGCATATGTATTTTATAGGAGTTCCTTCTCAAGGCTCAGATGGGGAGGAGAATATTTAAATCAAGCGCACAAACTGATTTGCTAATGTTTGCGACACATCATGTACCACTAATGTCAACTATTTGAAGCTGAAAAAAAGCATATCTTGTGTGTTGCGCTTGACATTGAGATGAACTGACTCCACCTGTGTTTCTAAAGCAGCACAACGTTTGTAGAGCACCCATAAAACCAACCACAACTATAAACAAAATTCACCTGGTTCACTTGTTTGTGTGGGTTTTTTTATGTCCAGTGGATGAAATTCAGTATTTACTTTCTTTTTGGCTTCAGTTTTGGCCTCAACCAACTCCTGGAGGGAATATCTGGCTATTTAGCTTGAAGCTGTTGTCAAACACACGTGTATCTACAAGCTGAGAATCTGCCGTATTTGATGACCTGGAAGCCAAATTTACAGAAGGACCTGCAGCTAACTTTAGCATATCACCAACATATAAGAAATTGAACCCAAGGATGATGATGAAACTTTTAATGAGACATCAACAGCTTCATTGATATGTTCTTTTGATCATTAATTAGGTAGTTGGAGAGCTTGTCAGAGAAATGAGGCTTTTTCACTGTGTTGTTTGACATTTTAACGTAACATTTTTAGCTGACTGCACTGACATTTCTAGTCAGCACGCCACTTCAGCAAACAAACATTTTCTATCCAAAACCTTAGTAAATAACCATAAAAATTAATCATTTAACATTCCTATTTTATATTGTGTATATTGAAACACAGTGACAGTGACCTCACAGATGTGAGAGAAAAATTACAGGTTTTTATTTGAAAAAAAGCACAAATACTAAATTCCATGACCCGATACCGGTATTGGTTCAAACATCAAGGGCAAAGACGAGTGCCTTTTGCTTTTGTGCAACATTCTGACATAAGTGCACTAGCACATCAGAGCAAAAGAAACATCCATATCAACCACACTTTGTTTTCCATTTCATTTACAGCCAGAAAGTGTGTGTAGACCTGTGCCAGTATGCTTAAAATCCATCCCCAACCATTAGTCCACACCAGCACAGATCAGCACCTTCAAAGGCTGTGATTTGTTACAAATCACAAACCTTCGGTGTCCGCCTGGCTGACAGACCAAATAATATTTGTTGTGAAGCTCATATTTCATGTATAGTAATGTAATCCCATCATCTGAATCTCCTCTGCTCATCACATACCACGGCAATACAAAAACAAAGCAGCAGACACTCAGAAAGAGAAATGGTGCACATGCATTGACTGATTTATTTATTTGACCCAGTAGAAAGTTGCTCTTCAGTCTCTTAATAAACATGGCGAAGGTTATTTGCATGCATGGGCGGCCAGACCAGCTACCAAAACATAGAGAGGCTCAGATTACGGCACAAACAAAGGGAGTGCAACTTCATTTGCTTCTTAGGATGCCATTTCTCCATTTTATATTTGCATATACTCGTGAATAGATTATATTAATCTTCACAATCTTTAGATCCTGTCATTTCTAACTAAACTAAGCAAAAAAACTGGCATTATCCAGTGTTTACTTGTGCTCTTTGCAGACTCTATCAGTCAGCAGGTCTGACATCCAAACATTGTGTATATTACGAGTGCCAGAAAGAGGGATTAGATGTAAGAAAGAGTTTAGCAATAGGGAGAATTGGTCCAAATTAGGTCCAACAATTATCTTCAATTATGGCAGTGGGAGGACGCAATCGCACATCAGCACTGATTATTTGTGTTTGGAGGCGGAGGGTGCTGTGGGTTAATGGGTGCTCCATCAGAGGAGGGAATGACTCATCTTCTGTGTACGTCTCTGTAGGGTTTCTTCTGGGTCTGATGTTATAAACAAGGATGTCCAGAATGGTGAGCAGGTGAAATGTGACAGATGAAAGAATGTGAAAACTATTTATTTAGAAGAGAGATGAGAGGATTAGGGATTAAAATGAGTGAAGTGAGCAATTGAAGGGTGGAAAAGGAAATAGTGATCGGACAGCAAAGGCTTGGGTAGTGAAAATAATAATAAGCAAGCAGAGTAAACAGAAAGAAACTATAGGCAGAGGAAGAAAGGTTTAATGAACCATAAAAAGACAGAAAGAAGGAAGAAATAACAAGGAAAGGATGGAAGGAAATGAATCAAAAACAAGATTTTGGCAGAAAAGAAAGCAGGGGTGTGGCGCCAAATCCAAGGAGCAAAAAATAAATAAAAGAAAAATGAATAAAGAGATTTCTGAAAAAACTAAAAAGAAGGAAATAAATGTAAAACAAAGAACAAAGGAAAGGAAGCAATGATCTAAAGAAACAAGCCAGGGCAGAGCAATAAAGCCTAAACATTTATTGAACAAAAAAACGCTTGACTGGAAGAAAAAGAGACACAAAAGAGAGAAACAAAAGAAAGATGATTAAAAAATGCGAGGAAAGTGGGAACAGAGAAAGAAAGAAAAAACACGAAATACTAATAGTTTGGTGGAGCAGGCAAGAAAGAAAAGCAAGGGTGGCCGCTAAGAGCAACAGTGAAAAAAACAACAAAGGAAAGTAGCAAAGTATGATGATAGGAAAGAATGAAGGAAAGAGGGGAAGAAAGAAAGAAGAATGAAAAAAGTAACTGGGAAGAAGGGACAGATAAAAGCAATGAAGGAAAGAAGAAAAGACAAAGAAAGAACAAAAGAATAAAGGGAAGGAAATGATGGGAAGAAAGAAGAGGAAACAAGGAATAAGGGGGAAAGACAGTGAGGACAGAAAGAAAGAATGAAGGAAGAAACTGATCGTTTATGGTTCAGCTACTGAAACACTTGCTGATACAAGCTCATATTAGAACAGAATTAGAGTTAGCACAAAAAGATGCTTTATCTGGAGTTACGTGATTTCTTGTTGCTTTCGATGCCAGTAAAGTTCAGTGAATGGATCTGAAGCTGAAGCAGAGCCGAGCTAGTTGGAAGCAGCTGTGGATTTGGCTTTTGTGATGCGAGCTCAGCCCCCCCACCCTTCGATAGGATCTCCATCATGCTGACAGCCATGTTGCAGCTCTGTTCATGATTCAGATGATGAAATATCAGCAGGGCTCGGTGGCTCCTCTGCGCATTCATCTCCTGGGTTGTTTTCTTTGCTCCTCAACTCCTCCGATGGCGTTCAATCAAGCCCACCTTCAGTGGGCAAGACAGGACGTCCATCCATTACAGCTCTCTCACACACACACACACACACATGTGAACACACACTCTAATAATCCACATGGCCATATTAATAAATGTTGGATTGCCTGTTTAATTAGCAGTGGGTAATTTGAATCCAACAAGCACAACTATTAACCTTTTAACAATTCAGCCTTAAGAGGGACTAAAAAAGGTGAACCCATTCATCTTTTAGCAAGTAACTAACTATGACAGGCAGCAAATGTGCAAAAATCTTTTACCGTCACAATATTTTTATAATTAGGAACATCCTGGAGCAGAGTTATGTTGATTGTGGTTATATAACAATAATTATTTTTAAATCAACATATCCTAATGTCTCTGAAACAGCTCAACTTGGTGAAAATGCTGTAGTAAGAAAACTAACAGGAACTAGAAAAAGAAACCATATTAGCTTCACTTTGTTGGTTTTAGAATCCTCACAATCACTCAACTGCTAAATTGAGAGGCCCCGTTGAATTTGTAAATAGCTCAAAGTACCATGTTATTCCAAAAAGAGCACTTTGTTCTTACAGTGTGTTCAGACACACACAATTCAATCCAATTCAGTGTTGTTTATTACAATAGTTGCCTCGGGGGGCTTTGTAAAGACACAACAATAACAATCACACAACCTCCTGAGAGCAAGCTCTAGGTGAGCGTGAGAAGATAAAACTTCCTATTAAGAGGAAGAAACCTCCAGCAGAACTATGTTCTGATTGGCGACAGAGGGCATAGTGTTTGCTTTTTTGTGTTATTCATGCAAACAGAGTCACTGAATTTCTTTTGTACCATTTTGGAACCAAATGTTCAGCCCTAACAGCTAAAGGTGACCTACTTCTTTCCAAAGTCCAGTGATGGAAAGAATTAAGTAACTGGAATTAAGTAACAATAGCAAACTTTAAGAGTGTCCTACAATTTTGCTCTCTTTTATTCAAATTCTCCCTTTTTTCTCTTATAACAAAGCAAAACTGAATCCAGCAGATCCAGCTGCCGGCAACTGGCAGCAGTTATATAGTCCTCAATTTCTTATTATCAGTAGCATCATAAAAACCCCATAGTCTATGAGAAAATCTCATAGCATCAAGCTATTGTTTCACAATAGTTTTTTGAAATAAATTTTAACATTTTATTCATGACCTTGGGCATAACTTCTAGGTGTAGCCTGTGGGTGGAGGGTATTGGGTTTGGTGGGTTCGAGAGATCATTTCTCCTTTTTTGCAGATGAATATGGTTCTGTTAACTTTATTGAGCCATGACCTCCAGCTTGTGCTGGAGTGGTTTTCAGCGGAGTGTGAAACAGATGGGAGCAAAACCACCTCCGAGTCCGAGGTCACAGTTTTCACTTGGATAAGGCCAGAGTGCCCACCTGGTGGACGAGTTTGTTATCTTGGAGTTTTCTTCATGAGTCAGTGGAGAGTGGAGCACGAGACTAACACATGGATTGATGTAGAGTCAGCAGTGATACAGATGGCGTACCGGTCTGTTGTGGTGAACAGAGAGCTGACCATGAAAGCGAAGCTGCTGATTTACTGGTTGATCTACGTTCCAACTTTCACCTTTGGCACTCTGGAAGTGATGGAAAGAATGAAATTGCTGATACAAGCAGGCTAAATTAGATTTCTTCATAGGGTGTGAGGCGCTCAGTCATTTGGGAAGGATTCAGAGTAGAACCTGCTACTTGAGGTGGTTCGCGTATCTGATTTGGCTGCCTCTTGTGCGCCTCCTAGGTCAGGTGTTTCAGGGATATCTTAGCGAGATGAGGCCCCATGTTTGGCTCAGGACACGCTGGTGAGGTTACACCTATCGGCTGTCTTGGGAAACCCTTGATCTCCACCAAGAGAGCTGAAGGACGTGGCAAGAGAGAGGGAGGTCTGAGGGAACTCAAGATCTCTATTCACTTCTGCCGTTGTCACCCAGAGCAACAAAAATACAGCCATATTTGTGTCATCACCGCGCCTTTGCGTGGAATTTGTACCAAAAGAAAACTTCACTTCATGTTTGATCTGAAACAAACCATGAGATTGCAGGCCTGCTTGTTTCCTGTTGAATCAGCTCTTTTGATGTGTTTACTTTTAAGACTAGGAGTAAATCTTTCTTTCCTAACCTCAGTTTCCAGGGGACCTCCAATGATGCACACTACCGTATCATTAACTTTGTGTCTTCTCTCTGTTCTGCTGTTTGTGTTTTTTTTTTTCTTGCTTCTTGCTTTCCGTAGCTCTCCACGTCAGAAACGGCATGTTTCTGATCTGTGGTTGGCCCAATCAGTGTGCCCAGTGTTTGTTTATTGTGCCTCAGTGCTTCTCTCTCCATTCTCCCCTCACCCAGACCGGATGAAGCAGACACCCGCTATCCCTAAGCCTTACTCTATCAGGAATAAAGAGTTTTCCTACTTTTGACAAGAACTGCTAATATTTGTAAGGCCTTCCAATTTAAATTGCCCCAAGATAGCAGCTTTCAAGATTTGGTCTTACAGGAAAGCCTGAATGAAAGCAGTGGCTGCAGTAATAACATCTGGAAGAAAAGGAAGTCAGATGACATAATGTGACATAGTCATAGTGTTAAAAACTCCATGAAAGGAGGAGATAGGTTTTATTTTTCTCTTTCAGACCATCAGGTGCTTATTTTTGTAACCCCAATAAAAGACGTAAAGACACATATACTGATTTCTTTTTCTTCAAAACCTATCCAAATGAAATTAGATTGGTAAAGGTGCAGTGTCGTTTTGGTAACTTCCCACTAAAAGCATTCAGACTTCTGCCTTTCCAGTGTTCACAATGTCATCAACCATAAACAGCAGTATATTTCCATTCATCATCCTATCTGGATGCATCCTATCTACTCTGAGCTGTACGGCAATGTCTTTTTGAATTGTCCTGATTAACATTTGCCTGTAAAACTGGCTCTTTCTTCTCCTTGTAATCTGTGCTACCTGGCAAACGACAAGCTTTTACCCGTCCGTCTCAGGGTTGTTCATTTGTGTCTAAATATAGTTTTTTTTTCTGCGCTTAAAACAAAACAAAACCCACCACAATATGAAACTTTTATATAGAGAGAATTTTTTAAAAAGAAGCTAAAACAGAAGCTTGTTGTGAATGGCTGTCCCAAACAAAGAACAAATGATTTGTTTTCAAATTTATCTGAATTACTGCGGCCATAATTTCAAACTCAGCTGCACTCCCACACACATACACACACACATGCATTCACAGACTAAGTACACCGTAGAGACAAATTCCCCCTTGATCTTTCCCATGAACATGTCTCTCCGACTCAGGACTCCCTCGGCTCCCTCTGGGCCACGGTGAATGACTCTAACTATTTTCTCCACAACAAAAACCTCAAACACAACAACAGCAAGTTAGTCATCGCGACCTGCCATAACATCTTGATTTGTGTTATAGCGTGGGAGCTGCAACGCGCACACACAACACCGTTCTGCGCAGCACCTTTTGAGGGATCAACTAATCAGTTGTGCATGAAAAAGACTCCCGGTTTTGGAAGCTCCCTGCATCTCTCCCCAAAAAATGATTTATGAGGCCAAATCATTCACAGCACTCACTTCCTGTCAGTGAAATCTCCAGACGTTCTCTTCTGTTTTATACTGTCACGTCCCATCTAGATGGCTGCCTGTGGAATTTAGTGCACTGCTGGATTAGTCTTGTCCGCACATGTGTTTCGCTGCGGGAAGCTCTGTGCTGTTTGACTGTCCTCGTTCGCTTTTAACAGTTTTCCCCCCTCTTTTTATGCACAGACTCACTTCGTGTTTTCTTTACATTTCTTAATCATCTCCTTTGGCAGTGAGTTAAGCATTCGTACTGACAGAAATACAGTGTCCTGTAAGACTTTCAGGCTCCTAAATTGTTCATACCCTTGGCTTTAACTTTGGCTTCATCAGTTGGCTTGACGACTTCCTTTCCGATGCTGCTGTGATATTTTATGGCCTTCTGGTCAGGCACTTGAAGATGCTGAAGCACTTGCACAAGAGCAGACAGAAAAGACAGACAGAAAGGTAATATTTCAGTGACTTCAGTATTCGTCCTGTCTAAAAGATCCACTTTAGCTTTTCACATGCGAATTGACTGTTCACCTCCAAGTAGCGACATGCTCTGGTGGTATTTATTGATATGCAACAGCTTCTAAGCACCTAATTGGCTATTTTGGAACTCACCCGACCTGTGATGGCTCCCTCAGCTGCCAGCTCTCCTCCCAAAATGGCTGTCCCAACCACAAGCCTTCGGTTGGCCCAGCACTTTTCATAGAGCTCGGCTGTAAATCCTTTTTCTTTTCCCTTCTCTCTCCCTTGCCCTCTAACGTCTTCATTACCCAAGTTGTTTTGTCAGCACACCATTGGGTGTAACAGAATACCATACTGACCAACATTTAGGTCATTTCCTCCTCTTAAGAGCAGATATTGCTCCGCCGCAAAGGTAGCCGGATTGCCAGATTGGAGCCCTGGGTTGCCAGATTGGGGACCCGGCTAATCTAATTAGAGAGTGAGGGAAAGAGGCCCATGGGGCCCGCAGGACTGGGACTGTGGTGGAGCCAAGACTGGTTCCCCCTTTTGAAAAACTATGCACTGCAAAATACAATGTGGTAATGTCTGCGGGCCTAATTCTTCCGGAGGGGAGAGAGCCGGACTCTGTGCTGCAGACAGCCACATCCCTCGCTTCAGAGAGAAAGAAGGGGGGCAAAAAAGAAAGAGGGAGCAGAAGAAAGAGAGTCCGAGGATGATTTATGTCCTTCTCTACAGACGCAGAAATAAATCCAGGGAACCTAGTGGGGGGGGTGGGGGGGTGGGTGGGGGGGCAGGCCGTAAAGCACGAGATCAATTCAGAGCTGGTTCCCTTTTCTGAAAAACCCCAAATGAGCTAAAATCTCCTCCCACGTCAAAGTCAATCGCTTTGTTTTATGTCATCAAGGCCTTTTATGATAGTGTTCCCATTCTTAAGGGTGGGGGCGTGGTCGCCTGTCTGTTGACATATGAGGTTCAGTATCTGGAGTGAACTCAGGGCTCACGAAGCTGATAATTAGGGTCTTCAGTAGTGAACGTGGTGATAGCTGCGTGGGAGGCCCCTTTAAAAGTGCACCTCTAATTTGAGCCGTAGAAGTTATTGGGGTTATTGCTCCTCGCTTCACCTCCAGCTCTCAGCGGTGTGTGTGTGTAGCCTGCAAGGTGTCTTAGATGTCACTCACGTTTTTATGCATGCGCACGCACACACTCACATGTGTGTGCACCTCCAGGTGGCTGAGCGCTGCGCATATATTTCACACCCACTCTTCTACGATCAATTTCACCTCCTTGCATGCGTCCAGTTAAGTGTGCAACTTTTACAAGTGGGAGAGGGATCAGTTTTCAACTCCCCCAGAAATCCCAGCTTCTTTCCATCTCTATTAAATGGACCTGATGTTGACCAGTAAAATGATCGCTATGCTTATATGTGACCCCTTGAATCTGTCTACAGCACAGAGGCAAAACGCAGCCAGAACATTTCCAAAAGGCAGAATTAAAAAAGTGTATATATAGCCTACAAATTAAGTCAAGATTTTCTTATTTTGCTAAACAGTCTCACTCACAGTTACAAAGAAATGTCATAAAATAAAATGTACTCAGTGGTACAAATATGCTTTGGTACAAGTGAATTCAAAAAAAGAAACACAACAAAAATTAAATGTTATGATATTGTTTAAAATATTAAATAGCAGCAACACTGTAATACAATTTTAAGGACAACATTGAACTGTTTGTGGGTTTCTTTTAACATCACTTGTTTAATCAGCAAAACTGAATTTTGAGGAGACTTTAAAGAATAAAAATAAGAAATGAATAATAACATCGGACCCGTAACAGAATAACAGAACATTTTTATAGTCAGCTGAGTTTTTTTATCTTTCCTTGTAAAGGCTGCATGATTCAACAATAAACAAACAAACTACAGGAAAAAAAAGTCAATAATATTATGAATAAAGGCTTTACACTTTTCTTTTACCTCAATCATTTGTTATTATTTATCTCTTTAGATGTTACATTTTTTGCTTTACTTTGGACTTGTGTCCTGTATTTGATCAAACTTTATATAATAAGTAGGTTAATAGCCTAATATTATGAACTCATTTTCTTTATTCATTTTTTTTTAAACCTTTCTGTCTATATTTCTTTTTAATCGCTTCTTAAATGAATCAATCATTTTCACTTCAATCTACATGTAAAGTTCTTGATTGAATGAGCTTTTTAATCTTTGTCTCAGCAGCCTGGCTGTACACAATGATATATTTCTGTTTCCACTTTCAGAAGTGTGCGATCAACCTCACACAAGGTGCCTCCAAGACCTACCAAACCTTATGATTATCGATGCACATTGGCCAGTTCAAGCCTTAAACCAGAAAAAACAAAGGACAAAAGGATGTACAAAACCACTTTTGAGATTTTGCAGTCATGTGACCTTGAACTTGTATGTCAACACAAGGTCAGCTTAGGACTAGTAAGGCCACAGCTACGCAGGCCTAGAGACTGGTCATTGACACCGGTCATTATGGAAATTTGTATTCCCAAACCAGTTGGTAAAAACCTCCTCGGGACAGCTTTGGTCGCTAGCAGCCACTGCTACACAAACCAGAAACACAGACTTTTAGTACAAAGTACAAGCTGCAACTTTTGAAAACAGTTGACATCAATGCTTAGGCACAACTTTTATTTTGAAGGCATGAACATTACCCGTCATTGATGAGAGTTTGCAGAAAAATCAGTATTTTCCATGCAAACTGCAGGTGACTATGGCAACCTGCCAGCGACCGAAACAATCGTAAGGAGGTTTTTGGTGCAGCAGTCAGATTTACAGGAACCACTTGCTAACCAGCTGGGAAATACATCCTCGTAATGGCGAACAGCTCTCAGATATGTGACTTAGCTCTAGAGCTGGCTATTCCTGACAAGTTGATAGGCTATCAGATCCAGTATAAATGATGTATAATTAACTGAATACATTTAGTCCATTGGTTAAAGCTTCAACCTTGCTCACGTTCTGGGGATTTTCACGACTAAGATGGTTAACGTGTGATTTAGGGTTTAAATAAATAGCAAATGTTTTGCATAACATTTTCATACGATGTTGATCACAGTCAAATGAGCTGATATCTATCATGCCACACAGCAGACTAAATAATTTGGCACTAGCTGTCATATGACACAACTAAAGAGTCAGAAGTCTTTCTCAAGAGTTGATAGAGACCAAAAGACGGTCACAAGAAAGCTGAATAATTGACTTGGATTCATCAAGTGGCTCCAAACTAAGGCTAATTGTGCCTTTTTGTCTGGTGGTCATGTTAAAAGGCGACCATTCACTAATGTGACAGAAGCGGCAAACACTAATAGTGCTGTTTCAATAGAACATGTTTAATTCAGCTGAATTATCAGTGGTTTTCATTTTTAAACAGGAAAAATCATTGTGCAAAATTTTGTTTACCCCTTACGTTTCCCCAGAGCTTTGATTTTGTCACCATGGAAAAAAACGAAGAAAAAAACAGAACATGCCCCTTTTCAAACAGTAAAAAATATTTTGAGTACATTTCACAAACTGTGATTAAAATGATGAATCGATTCCTCAGAACAAATCGCAAACATGCTCCTTTCTGATATTATTATAAACCACACATATCCATTGGTTATGTGTGGAAGCTTTCAGTTTACAGTGGGCTGAACATTAATTTCCCTCATTATAATATAATCGCAGGGATCCCAGAGGAAAACATTTTTTGCTGCAACACAGTTTCTGGCACAACAGCCTGTCTTCCTCTCTCCTTCTTTCTCACACGTTGTAAGTCCTGGACCAAACCCCCTCATCACTCCTCCTCTCAATCTCTCTGACGTTGACTGATTGTGCTTTGTTGTGATTAAAGCGGCCAGATGCTCTGGAGAAACTGGCCAAAACCCCCGTAAACTCACAGCTCTTTTTCTATGCCTGCTCTTTCTTGTGGAGAGTAGCAGGAATGTCGGCCATCTTCCCATCAGCACGGGATGCCACAACACGCTCGCTTTTAAGAGCGTGTTTACAGTGAAACGTTCCGCTGATGTGGGATAGATTTATTACTTATTTACTCTCTGGCTTGGCCCGGCTTTTTGTTGGTCCCACTTCTGATCACTTTCGATGCCTCACGCCAGACCACGAAGTGATGGTGGCATGTAAACACATCCCAGGAGAACTAGAATCAAGGAATGTGTATGTTCGTGTTTGTGTGGGTGTGAGATTGAGGCAGGGAATCAGTGCAAATATATCCATGCAACGTGTGAGTGAGCGCTTGTGCACTTTTCATTATTTGTTAATTCATAAATCTGCGCGCCGGTGTGCGTTTGCACATGCACTTGTGCTTTTGTCTTTAAACTTTGTGTGTGTTCCTGCAAGTTTGAGTGTAAATGTGTGCGATCTGCCTCCCACTCAGCGCTCCCTAATTAGTCGGATGTAATCAGCGCTTTATAAAGGATCAATCAGGTGGAAGATAAACATGGCATGGTTGTGTAACACACTTCATTAGGAGAGAAAATGGAGCCTGTGATCACACAAACAGCTGCACTTTGTGATATTTCTAATGTTCATTTAACTTTCACACTCTGGTTCAGGGGTGAAAATTTTAGCAATTTTCCTAATAGACTGTCTATAATAATAGTTTTGGTTCATTATAAACTGGGTCGTATGTTGTGTTTTCATAGTTTTGGAAACATGGTTTAGCAGGAAAAGAAACACAAACAGACAATCAGGTATGTTGTAATGAATCCAAGTTTAGCTAGAATATCTAAACCACATTTTAACCACATTTGGAGACAGAACAAAAGCAACTGCACTTGTCAGTACGGTCATTCCTTATTATAATACATGATCGTGAAGCAGGAAGTTGGTCTGTAAACTAGGATGGATGTTTACATTGGATAGTTTGGGTAATAATTTAACTGTCCGCCTTTGTTTTTTGCTTTCAGATATGTTTGGTTAACTTTGACGTTTGTCTAACTATCTGACTTTTTGTGTTTCTTTGTTGTTGTATTGTTGGACTTCTTTTTGGCCATGTTCCACGATAACATATATCTGTAAATGACAGGGTAAGTAATCAATAGGAATGGAGACATAAACTAGAAAATTTATAGTGACTTTGTTGCATGAATCTAACCACACAAGTGAGGCGAACCTAGCTCTCGGGTGTTGGAGTTGTGCGTTTTGTATGCCAGCCGTCCGCGCCAACCAAGCCCTTAAAGTTTGATAGTCAAAAGAAGATTGTTTCAATCTACGGCAACATAGCGGGCCTCGGTGACGACAGTGATGACATCTGTTAAGTCGGACACAGCATAAACATGAGGAGCTGGGGTAGCGGTGCAAAGCGGCCTGCAAATGAGCAGAAACGGCTGGTAGGTGCCTTAAATAGTGTCCATTAACTGGATGCAGATCATTTGAGCCATGAGTGCCCATTTTTTGTGGGGTAGGTAACCTGTCTCTGTGTTGCCCACACTCAAGTTGGATAGCAAACTGATTATGATATTATGTTTTTAGTAAAGGGTTGTAGTTCCCCATCCGTCCATTTCAAGTCAAAATGTCTGTGATAATTAAGTTGGGTCAGAGCAACATTTGAAAAAAGGGAGGACTAACTTCAACTATGGTTTTCTGCATGACAGCCTCTCACTTAACTGAGTTTTGCAGGCATTCACACAACGGTCGAGTCAAACTGCACTGACTTGACTCTTTTCTTTTTCAGCTGTTCTGTTTGCTGCTGTATTAATGCTCATTATTCACTTATAAATCTTTGGCTGTCAAACATATCATCTCAGATTAGACTCTAGACTTAGAATACTTTGATATACTGAGGAGTTCATGATTGACTCAGTGACTGCAATGTGCCCCAGTCGTCATCATCATCATCATCATCATATGAGGTGTTTGTGTTGATAGGCAGCCTATCAGCTAATATACTGATAGCTTCCACCAGATGTGACGCTGTGCTTTATGTCCAGATATCTCCAGTTTGGTGTTGTGTGCCCAAAGGACATTGTTCCAGAAGTCTTTTGGTTTGCTCAGATGTCACTTTGCAAATCTAAGATGTACTGCTATGTTCTTCTTAGAGAGAAAAGGGCTTTATGTCATGAACTTTAACATTTAGCATGCCAAGTGAGGCCTGTAGAATCTGAGCTGTAGCTCTGGGTTTTTTGCAGTTTCTCTGAGGATTGCACAGTCTGACCTTGGGGTGAAGTATCAGGGACATCCACTCTTGGGAAGACTGGCAACTGTCTTGAATGTTTTCCACTCGTGAATAATCTTTTTTCCCTTCTAGACTTCAAATTCTTGGAAATTTAAACCTTTCCCAGATTGACGAGAAGCAAAAAGCCATACACCTGAATGCTCCAGACCAGCAAAATGCCAAACCTTCTGCTTTTCTAGAGCCAGTCACACACATGCTCATGATCAATTAATGAAGATCCATGTGCATCAGCAACCAGCTGCTATGTCTCTTCTTAATTTCCATGGAAACAGTGAGAGTGTACTTCACTTCACATGCAAAGTCAGGTGAACATTTGTTTTCACATTGCATTTAGCACGCTTTTTCATCCATATGGTGTCTTATGGTGTATTAGCACATTATCCTCACAGTATTAGTCAAGTCTATCTTGCATGTGTCGTGTACACCAACATGTAATCTGTACCTCCTCTCTGTGTTTGCACTGTAATAATTTGGTCTTTGTAGAACGTAGCGGAATTTTGGACAAATTGCTGAGAAAGTTATCTGGTGATGGACAAGTAAAAATAAACAGTTACCTCAAAGGGAATTCATTGTATGCAGCTGTTTGTATACTTGGCAAATAGCTGTGAAGCATGCAGCAAACACACATAATGAATTTTAAACTAAAGAGTTTATTTATTCAGAGTTTATTTATTCATTTCACAGAACATCCAAAATTACAGTAACAGTGAGTTTTTGTTCAAGACCAGTCTTTATCCAAATGTCCAATTCTGTCACAGTGATGGGATTTTTTTTTTTTAGGCCTTGATGGTTTTGCAGTGGTTTGCAGGAACATTGTCAGGTCACGGTGGCCGAGGCATTTTACACCCACTGCTTTTAATTTCAGTGTGACTTGTGAACCGTTTTATTTTTCTTGTTACACTTTCTCGACATTGCAGCTTTAAAAATAGAGACGTAAATCAATTTTATGGAAAACTATCTGGGATCCAAAGTGGCAGGCTTCCCACTCTGGTTCCTGAGTGAGTCTGTTGCTTCAGACCGACAACATCCCCATTGTTTCCTGCCGGATGATGAACTGCAGTAACGCAACTGTCAAACCCCAGGTGTTGTTCTCTTCTTCTCTCCCTTTCTGTCTCTCCTCTCCTTTTCACCATTTTCTATCTTAGTATGGAGTCATTTTAAGCTTTGTGTAATCACATTTTGCACAAGCACGCAACATTTTCTGTCTCAAATGTCCTACAAAATATCTGCAGGGAGTATATGTAGTTATCATCACCAGTGAATCATGAAATAATGCTCTGTATTGATGTTTCTGCCTCTCACTTTCTGGCTTATTTTGTTTTGGAAAACAGCAACATGAAATCCCTTTTTGTCCCCCTCAAGCTACTCATCAAGCTATCAAGCTGACATGGTCAATACTGCAGGACAACAAAGCATGAACACCCTCAGAATGCATGTAAAGTGTATAACGGGTAATTATGGTTGGTGAAGGCTTGCAGCTACAGGCTGTTGCACCTGTCTAAGTTGAACCAGCTCACAGTGGAAGGTGGAGAAAAAGCAGAAAGAGAAACTGTTAAAATGTGTGTGTTCCCCTCTGTGCAGCCCTATGTTGTGATACCAAATGCACTGGAACATAAATTATAGGAAATCGCTGGAACAAGGTGACCGCACCCTGCCTGTTCTCATTCATTCTCACACTGTAGTGAGCAAAAAGCGAGCTGTAGTGAGGTAGGTAACTCACTCTCTGCTTGTCACTTATGGACGCTTGTACTTTAAGGGATCCCTAGGCATCCCATTTAAATTTGATGGGTACTGATTATTTTTCATCCTGTAGGTTGTGAAGGGCCACACTTTAACTCAACCAATCAAACTAACCAAGTATTTTGTGATACCTAAACATAAACTGCAAGTGATGACAAAAGCAAAAAGCAGTGAAATGAAGTGCAAAACACAAATCATGGTCGCTTAACTCACCAACATTTATCTTAGCCCACATCCACCCCTCTAACAACTGTGCAGGCTGCACCAGACAATGGACTTCAAAGAAGTATAACAGGAATCACTACTCAGCCATCCAGCTGTCTGTGTCCGAGTCCACAACAGAGTAAAATCAAGGCTTAATGTAAATAGACCCAGTATCAATGAGTGTCTACATTTGGCAGAGCACTCATTAACATCTTCTTAGTTTCCCTACAACACCAGGAGCATCTAACAGGATGGCAGAATTTAATGCCCCAGGATTAGAAAGTGTTGCCAAGGGCTTAGTGGAAAACTCAGTGCACTGTCACATTTCACTTGAATTCAACAAAACTCTTTCCAAGACTTGGGCCCAAACAGGATTGTGTTCCAATGGCTGGTTTCATTTTTGGACCTGGCTCCCTGTCTGCAAAATACCAGAATTTATTAGGCTCAGATGCCACTGAGGCAGACTTTTTATCTCTCAAGCAAACAAAGTGTAAACAAAGGCCATGCAATGTTAACAGCATTTCATTAGACAAACGATGACTCTTGTTTTTAAAATGACAAATGTTATAGAGGATAATTAGTATCATGTTACTGCTATAACAACTACACTGAAATAAATATTTGCTGTTCAGTGTACTATCTTCAAGCTGATGACTGAATTCTTCCAAAGACTCACAGAGATTGTAAAGAAACGATTAGCTGATTGTGGTTTGTGACACAACAAATAAAGAATGGTCCTTTTTAAGTTTTAAGAGCGGCTATGATGTAGCAGCTTTAAATCAACAAAAAAGCATGTGAACAGTGTGTGAGCATACAATAAAATAACTGCTAAATAATTTGCAAATATTGTACGACAAAAAGTTTATTAATCAGCCCTGCCTTCAAAAGTGAAAAAAGGTGACGTATGAGTCTGCATGAGGTGCCAGGAGATTACTTTAAAAGGAGAAAGACAGACGATTATGAGCCAACATATATTTCCAACACAGCATTTAGTTTATGTATGACTTTAAATTTAGATGAAATAGGTGTAATTGATAATTATGTAATCCTTACTATTCCTTACTAGAGGTCAAAGTTGTTATACTTCTGTATTACAGCAGGTTTGTGCTCAGAGTAGGTATCATTATCTTTAGAGATATATACCATATTACTGTTGAGTGTAGTCCTTCAGTGCACATTAAACATTGCAGTTCCTATGCGGTCATGGTTGGTCTCTTGCATTCCAACAGGAAGTCCCTCCTCCTCCTCCGCCTCCTCCTTTTGTTTTAATGAAGCCCCTGGGAGGTTCTGGAAAGCCCTGGAACTGAATGCAGTCCATCCCGTCCAAACCGCCGCCTCCTCTTCAGTCCCAGCGAGCTTGGACCAAACCCTGCACTACCTCCTGCACACTACCCTGTTTCCACAGCAACTGCAAACAGGACGAGGACAGGGTCCTGTTGAATACAGGGCTATGATTTCAACAGATGTCACGACACGCAGGCAACAGAAAGGCTCAGCTCTGGTCAGTTTATAGCGTGACTCCCCATGGAAACGATCCACGGGCAACACATTTTATATATTATCAGGGTTTCTTTTATGGGTCATCATTTTTAATAGGGCAAAACATGAAGAGGACCTCAGCTGGCTTAAAGTGTCACCACATAAAATTCAGGAAATCGATGCTACGCTGTATGACAACCTATTTAACCCTGCTGGTATTTGCACCCTTACAGCATGCCTCTGTATCCTCCTATTGTCCTGGCCATGCGTCATGTCCACAAAGCTAAAAGGCTGTTTCTCCAGTCTCTTGATTGGGCGACGACTTGGGATTGTTCTGGACCACAGTCAGGGGAAATGCTTGGGAACTCCACTTCCCAGCGTGAGAGGAGACCGAGAGCAGAACGGCTCCCGGGAGGCTCAGCCAGTGACCCCTCTGAGTGCAAAATATGCAGAGGTCACGGGGTTTCTATTGGGCAAGAGTTAAATCAGACTGACACCGAGCAGCAATAACCCTTGACTCAAGAGCTGCTGGGGAGACACGCTATTTATTTGCAGGCAGATAAATGTCAAGCAAACAGTGTTGAATTTTTAAACATGCCTTCAGCAGAAAACAATCTGTGATGTAAACTGAGCAGAGTGAGGAATTTCAGCTCAGTCAGAACACGGAGAGGAGATGCCAGAGGAGGAACGTTTTATATCTCTTCACAATCATCTAACAATTTGCACTTTTAGTGATTGGCAACCTTCACATAAATATTGTATTATAAAAGATCTAATCCAATACATCAAATATATAGTGGAATAAGCCAACGTTTACTTTTAAAATATGGGTTTAAGATTAGGCTTATGATCACATTTTAATTTCACTGATATTATTGTGACAGAGATGACAAGCTCTCACATGCTGAAATATGTAGTAATTATAATGTTTCAGTCTATCTAAACTTCAGTGTCTTCAACAGACACTGGACATGTTGCCTACAGTGGCAGGTATCTATATAAATAATGAACGTAGGATACAGACAAGAATATTTCAACAGTTCCATTCAGGATCAGAACTGAAGAAGCTTCCTGGATGAGAGGTGAAACGTCTTCAAGCAACTTAAAGAAGTCCAGACGCTTTAATGATCGTTATACCCAAAATACAATGAAATTATGTGCTGGGCCATTCAGTGTAAAGAAAAACAAGGAAAGCAATTCAAAAAAACTGAAAACATAAACGAAAGACAAAAGAAGCGTCAGCCAGCTTAGTCATTTTCATGGATAATTGCACATTTCAGTAGTAGTTTAAAGTACGGTCCATGACTAATATATTAAAATATATTTACATACAAATACCTATACTTAATACTGGTAGATATACTGAAATAAAGTGGTAACAATTCAGATTTTGCAGACACAAATGAGACTGTCAATAACTTTATAGCATGAGAAATGTCAGATGTTTTATAGGAAAGAAAAAAAAATGTAATGTAAGTAACTTAAGTCATAACTTCCATATGTTTCAGTGTAAAAATCGACAATATTTCCCCGTCACATTGTAAATAAGGTCGTTTTTGTCTTATGGATCGATTTAGCTTCCTACTCTTCCTCTGTAATTATGCATTATTTTGGAATGCATGATTTTTGACTATCCGATTGCACTCTGATAATAACTTTGGGGTAATTTGTTTCTTCTTTCCTGTAAAACACCTGGTTAATGACTTCTTAAAATGAAATGCAGTACAATTATTTATTCTTTCCTGTAAAAACTTGAATTGTTACCCCTTTATTCTAGTGTAGCTACTGATAACTATCTGTAGGTAAATATAATTATATCAGAATTTGACAAAAGTAATAAAATTCCATCTAATTCTAGGGGAATAAGAATCTCAATTGTGGGTCATATATTGCTGTGTTATTGTGTTGAAATATCTTATTCAGTTAACTGTACATGAAAAATAACAGTCTAAATGATAAAATAATGAACTGTAATACTATCAGGGGCTATTGTGCCTGTAGGAACTTTAATTTTGTTGCTATCAAGGTTGAATCTGAGATGAGTGGTGGTGTGTTTTTACTTAAGTAAATGATCTGAATATTTTCCACCACTCCTCAGGGCCAGAAATCGAAATATTGTTCTCTCTAGAGAAGCGTACATAGTGCACAACAAAAAATACCAGAGCTCACTAGCCGATGCCGCATTTTCTGTCTATTAATTTGGATTAGAAATGAGTTAAGTGTAAATATCAAGACCTAGCTTAAAATTAGAGCCCCTTTCTATATAAACATAAAAGAGTGGTCCAAGTTGATATTCTTTAATGTCAATTTGGATCCATGTGTGTCACTACCAATACAGGTAACTTTTGCAAAGGACTCTGAAGCATGAGCCAGACCACAGACTTTCAAAAAGGTTTCTTTTATTGTAATTCAGATCAGGGGGAGAGGGGGGGGGATCTCAGGTGAGCCTCTTTTAACAGAACAGAAATGGTCTTCTTCCAGACAGCAGAGATGAGAAATGGATTAATTATGGCCAGAGTAGTACTGAGGTTTTTTTTTTTAGCAGCGATTTTGATTTGAGTACTTGAGCTTTTTTCTTTCTTTCTTTTCCCAGAACAGGCAGAATAGGGAGTTTTTTCAGGAAATACAGGAAGCAGTGGAGGGTGTGGAGTTTCAGGTAAGTGAAAACATAACATGCCAGCTCAGGATTGCAGGTGAGTATTTTCCAGTAGCCCAGGGAGGTCTCAAAGGGTCTGGTGGCAAAGTAGTAGTAGTATGTTTGGCGCACTTGATCCAGGGTAACTGTGAACTCCAAACAGAAGGATTTAGGAAAAAAAACACATTGTAAAGCAGCGTCCAGGTCCTCGCCATTATTTGTAGGATGAAACCCAGAGGTCAAACTCAGAATAGCTCTAAAGGCTAAAGGAAAGACTCTCCACACCTAAGAAATTAACTGAAGTCCTCTAATGTCTATGTAACTGGTAAACATGTTGAACTAGGAAGTTACTCGCTTTAGTGGAGGTTGAAAGTTTATTTAGAACAAAAAATGAGCCGACTTAGAAGATTTGTCCAAGTTTATTTTTATAAACAGCAGTTGCCTCAAGGCATTTTTTTATTTTAAGGTAAAAACACTAAATGAACACAGAGAAAACAGAAGACCCCAACAATCAGATGACCCCCTCAGAGCAAGCACTTTGGCGACAGTGGGAATGGTGGTAGGATTGCTTTAGGTTCCAAAAGTTTAGCCTCTGGACAAAACTTTCATAAGAGGGCATCAGGTCTAATTCTGCAAGAACCAGGGGAGTAGGTAAGGTTAAACCTGAAGTGACCAAAAAACAGAGACCACCTTGCCTGTCTGGAGTTTAGTTGTCTGGCGGATTGCAGATAGGAACGATTTCAACATTTGACCAATGCCTCCGCTCCACAGCTGACAACTTGCAGGTCCCAATATTTTTGCTTTGCTCAGCAGAAGTCCGATGTTGTGAAAGGAAAGAGCAGGAATGTAACTTACCGTGTGGGCCTAACCACACCAGAGTCAGAGGCCTCCACCTCCACAATGAACTGTTAAATTAAGCCATTGGTTCCCAAAGTGGGGGGCTGGGCTGGGCTGTCCAAATCACGGACAAACAGTATCCCACAGTTGTTTATGTTTTCAAACCTATTTTGCACAGAAAGACATTTTTTGAAAAAATTGATAGCAATGTGGAATATTATTACACAGTAAAGAGAAAAAAATACACGTAAAATAATTACACCATAACAATGTTTTTTTCCCTGTTATTTAAAAGAGGTAGCAGTTTATTTTATTGCAACCTGTAAATTATTGCAGTTTACTTTAATTTGTTTAATTGTTTACAGAAAGTTTGAGGTGTGAAATATAATGCAATGGAGTTTGAAAACAACATCTGCTTCAGTGGAAAAGAAAAACGTTTTTGAGGTGATGCGAGTTTTGTGACAGGAGCATCAACCTTACTGTAGTTCATGATGAATCATTGGCAGAAATAAACAATTCTTAGGAATCAGTGCGAGTGCGATTACTGCACAAATGAACCAGAGTTTGATTAAAATGAACTAAATGCCGTAGGTTCAGGAGTGACACCCACCATGTAAGATATTTTAGTCTGTCATCAGGAAAGGAACAGAAAGACAAAAAAATCCCACCAGTTGCCCGAGTTTCGGGAGTCTCTGGATCAGAGTGATGTAGTTGGTTCTGTTATGGGAGCCTGAGGTAAGTTTGCATGAACTGACTGAACCATGCTACACCACTAACCAAGGTGTTCATGGGTAACTTGGTGCTACCAAAAAGGGCCTGATCATATTGGCCAAGCAACATGCATTGATTAGATATCATATGTGTGGCTGCAGAGTCCGTTTGGTTAGATTGTTCTGTCAAAATCAAACAAACAAGCGAGTTTTTCAAAGGACTCTGAAGCAGGGCTTAGATCACAGTGCTCAGTTTTAAAGGCTTTATTTTACTGAATTCAAATCAACTGAGGGAGACTGTAGTTGGAAAAATCTCAGGTGACTGTTCACTTAATTGGAACGTTCTTCTCCCAACGAGGAAAAATAGATTCGTTTTGGCCAGAGTTGCACCAAATAATATTTTCTGCCCTCAGTTAGACCACAAGGTAGAACCAGCCCAGATGCCACCTGAAAGTGCAGAAAAGGGGAAAGGCTACAGAGAGAGAAAAAGGGAGAAAAAAAGCCAGCCACCCATGGAGTGTGAGTGCTTACTGCTACTGGGTTCACATTGAAAAGCTCAGTATAAGCAACACATGTTTACACAAACACAGGAAACTAAGACAGTGCTGGTTGTCTTGTTGTTGAAAAAACACATTCATTTATCTTTGTATTGCCATGTTTCAACATGAAAATCACACTCATATGTATGCAGATCACTTTCATAACCCACCAGTGGAGGTCACTGTTCTCCTGCTGCACTTCCTGTGACCTTATGGACAGGAAGGCTGCAGGACCTATAGGTCCTCAGGTCACAGTGTGGAGAGATTTGGTAGTAAGGATGGATCAGACACAGTGTGGTCTACACACTGGATATAAAGTCAAACACACCGATAATACAACTACAAGACACGTACGTGTAAGTGAATATAATACGGCTGATAATCACAGCACAAGAAGTGACTGAACTATGTTAGCAACGTATTCAGTTTGGATTTTAAGACTGATGCTATGGTTGCAGTCTATCTTGCTATTCTACATGCATTTTTCTATTTCTAGACTAAAACCACTTGAAAGTGTTGCAGATGCTCATGATCAAAAGCTTAAACAACAAATTTGCTTTGATCATAATGCAAAGACATGCGGAGCTCTTACTATTCAGACCACCAGTAGAGTGTGCGGCTGTAAAAACATGGCAAAATGGCATTTAATCCCACAGACATCCATTACGTAGTACCTTTGCAACAAACAAACTTACCAAAATCTAATTATTCGACAAAAAAGACAAAGAAAGATAAAAAGAACAAGACATGCAAGCAACAATATGTCAGACATATGTTACAAAGATACATGCTAAAGATGAAAGGATTTTCAAAGAGACATATTTTAATCACAAAGTACAAATATATTAATGAAATAAGTCTCACTTTTTTTTACTTTCTTGTTGTAATTTCTCTGTTCCTAAAGTTGTGCTATTTTCATTGATAAATATCCACCAAAACAAGAACGTGGGGCACTGTCAGGCTGTATAAAATAAAATGCAGCTAATTCCTCTTCAAACTCAAACAGCTGTTTCCAGTTATTTTGATTGATTAGACATCTGGTCAGACTGAAATGTGAAGAAAGAAAAATAATGTGAAGAAAGTGTATTAATGATGATATTGGTGTTATTTGTCCCACCTTAACAGGTGCAACAAAGCTAACAGGAGGGTGAGACATCAGCCAATCACAGCCACACCCACACACCCTACACAAGAGGTTTACTCGGGACAGAACAAAAAAAATGCTTTAACAGCTGAAATAAAGACAAAATGAAAATTGATGTTGACCTTACTTACACAACTGGAAGTGAAAAAAAGTTGGTTCAAATTCAAATGCAATGTTGCCGTACTTTACACTTTATTATCATTAGCTTCAAAATGTGATCTAAGCCTGCTTTTAGAGCACCAGGTTAAAGTACAAGTATAACCAACCTGGGAGTTGATTCACTGGATGACATTACCAATGCATACATACCCATCCATTTCTGATTTTGTAATAAAGATTAGACTAAAGTTAGGAAAAGATCATCTTTTTGGCTGAAGTTGCTGTGGACATTTTTCCCTGTTAAACCACACTATCCTTCTAATCATATCCAAGAGGTGCCAGTGCCTGAGCACAAAAGTACAAAAGCTGAGTAGTGAAGGATGTTTCACTGGAGGGTATTTTGAAAGAAAGCAAATGAAATCCATCACCCATAAACAAGTTCAACACCAACATTTTTGCAACTCATTGAACAACATTTCTGCGTTATGTAATAGTTTTTTTCTAAAGCTGTTGCAAATCAGTCCTGTATGAACGTAGCTTCTAAGAGACAGTGTTGTAAATGAAACTATCATTGATCCACTATGAAAATAATGATGATGCTGAGCAGAAATCAGACCGATGGCACTGGATTAGGTGTTAATGAGATTTACCAGCCCTAACACGTTGACTTGCATTAGTCAGAAAACAAGTCGGTCCCCCGTATGGTAAGTCGACGGAACAAATTCTCTGGGAATAGTCCAGAAACCCCCAAGAACCCAAAGGGAGAAGGAAGCCGTTAAATCATAAAAGGTTGACTTCACTCTTCTGAATGATTTGCCTTATTGAAACAGCATGTTGAAGCTGGACCATCAGAGGGATGCTGGAGTGATGCAATACGACCAGAGCTCTTCCACAGCGACTGGACCAGGCCTGCAGCATTATGTGCTATAGTGTGGAGCAGGAAGTGTAGTGTGCAGGGTGGTTTTGGTTGGGCGGTAGGTGGGCAGGCGATCAAATCGAACAAATAAAAAATCACTAATGGGCCGGTTCACAAATTGAGAAGTCTGGAGTTGTTCCCCGCCTGGCAACCATTCCCACTCGTTTGGAGATGGTGAGGAGTGTGAAGGGGGTGAAATGAAGGAGGGCGTTTACAAATTTAGTCTGGGAGGAAACGAGCTTAGCACTGCGGCTGGCTGAAGCCGGTGCCGCTTTTGGTTTTGGCGGTTGTACTGGGTCCAGATCTAAATGGAGGTTTTAGTGTGGCGACCCCGGGCTGTTTGAGGTGTGGTCTGACTGGGTGCGGGGGCCCTGCACAGCATCACACACGTCTACTCAGGCTCCAATTCCTTCAAGCTGGAGGCAAAGGGGAACCATCACACCAGGCATTTCCAACCAACCCCCCCATTATAGATGATGATCTCACCCCGGCTGTCCACGGCCATTACAGACACAGAAAATGGCCACCT
Organism: Pundamilia nyererei; assembly: GCF_000239375.1. Lineage (NCBI taxonomy): Eukaryota > Metazoa > Chordata > Actinopteri > Cichliformes > Cichlidae > Pundamilia > Pundamilia nyererei. Next base: position 2,225,031 of record NW_005187491.1, read on the forward strand.
AAGAGCAGCAAGTGAGTTAGATGACACCATTAGAGGAGCATAACAGACTCTAGAGACACATTTTTGGCAGAGGCATTATCATCAGCGCTGTGTTATGTTTGAAATAACACCTTTTCGGGGGGAGAAAATGAGCCTGTTTTTAGCTTGTGTTTTGAATCTATCAGATTAATTTTGTACATTTTTGTCAAAGGAGCCAAATAATTTTTCCAAACAAAACAAAAGTAACAGGAAAAAGTGGAGTGTGCGAATGTCCCCGGCAGCAGTAATATTAAAAAAAATACTTTGAAAGTAAAAAGGTTTATGTTTAACAAGTGCATTTTAAGCAGAAAAACCTTCCTTCTCAGAGTTTAAACAAAACATTCTTTCCCCATCATGTAAACAGAAATGTGTCGAATCTCATGCGAGTAAAAGCACAAATGTACTTTGCCCATCTCAAGCCAGAGTTAGTCAGATGAAAATGACAAAATGATTTTAAAGCCGTCACAGGTTTTTCTTTATGCTGTCTCACTGTCACTCCCTGAGAGGGCTGCCGTTCCCTTTATGCAATTGAGCTGTAAACGGAGACAACTTTTACTGTCTCTCTTCATCATATATCACTGACATCCCGCGATCCTGCATACGGACAATATTCCTGACAACTGCTGTAAATCTGCGGCTGAAGCTTGAAAGGAAATGAGCAGCGACGACAGCTTCCACACCACCCGCATACATTCATCCCGACACAGCCACTGTCCCTGTTCTGTTATTACTCACAAAATCAGCTCAGTGTGATATGGTATTTGTCAACGAAGCTGTAGCACATTTAAGCATTGTCTCCTTATTAAGAATCTGAGTCCTAAAAATATGTTCAAGTTAAGGAGCCGGACAAAAATGAGTAAAAACTACTTGCTGCTACTAATTTCAAAGTGATTTTCTATTGATTACAATCATGAAAATTGCTTGTCTTCTAACACATTTAATGCTTGCAATTGTTTTAAAAGAGATAATAATACAATTTATTTTTAAAAAAAATCACTGTACTCACTCCATCTTGGGTCAAGAGAAATCAGTGTTCTAACTTCTGCAGGTTTCTACTTATTTACAAAGACACTTCAGTTATCACGTCTGTACTTGGCTGCACGCTTTAGAGGCTCACTGAGTGTTATACACTCTGAAGTGTTTCCATATTAGCCGGAGACTAAAACAAGAGGAAAATCTTTAATACTGATTACGCACACACTGGGCCTTTTTAAATGCTCATATTAGACTCTGAAGCCGAGAGAGCTGGCATCAAAGCTTTTCTGTAGTGAAGCATATTACACATCCGGGCCCGTTAAATTTGGGGATTTGAGTGCAGCAAGTGGCAGCAAGAATAACTGAAAGGATTTAGTTTTATCATAAAGTCTGGTAAGCTGGTGTGCCAGCAGATTTCTTTTTAAATGCAGTATATAAATATATAGTGTTTTGTAACACACTCTAAAGTTGCTGCATGTGGACATACAGGCAGCAATTATAACTTTTCCTAAAAAAGATAGTGTACATTATTACGTCTGTGTTTTTCTAATTCGTGTTTGAACACGTGAGCCCCATAACGACATATTTGTTACATATTAACAAATATATAAACATCTTTGTTCACTTCCAGGTGCCATATAAGGCTAATTTACATGCTGAATAAAGGAAATATGAAAACATACAGTTACCCTTCTCTCATTTTTTCATTTCTTTAATGCGTATAACAAACTTTCAACACATTATTTCTTTTATGGCTCTGTTGGATTTTTGTTGTTAGCTCTGTTTGCTTTTGATCATATCATTGCTTGTGTGCTTATCCGTGTACCTCTGTATTGGCCTATTTGCATTTCCAGTTGAGATTTTTCTCTTCCAGGCTCTCAGGGGCTTTTAAATCCAACTACACAACTTCCTTCTATTCTTTTCTTCTAATTTTTGCTCTGTTTTGTATTTTGCCTACAAGAAAAGAAAAAGAAGAAAAAAAGAACCCTTAGAAGTTTTAAAAACATGTTAAAGAAATGCAGATATACTTTTTCACTGTTTTATCTTTTGGCTAAAGCCAGAACTTTCACTGTTGCTGGCTGGTAACATTTCAGCAATTAGACAAAGTTTGGTAATTTAGCAGCAAATGACGATGTTAACTTTAAACACCATCACACACTCCTTAAATTAGTGTAAGAAAAGGAGTAAAGTGGTAGTTGCATGTTTGTTTTGGTGACGGTGGCACTGAGCTGTGGTTGCTGTAATCTGTCCTGCCTGTGGGACTGACTGACAGCCACAGGTTGAGCAGCAGGTCTTTTACCTTCAGTTTCTGTCTACTGTAGAGAAAACATGCTGTCCCGAGCCCCGCTTTAAGATCATTGCAAACACAGCCTCTTGGTAGCCTCTTCTTTTGAACTTTTTATGCTTTACACACACACACACTCACCTTAAAACGTCATGTCACATGTCATCACATTAAAAGTCAGACAAACGTGTGCTTTTGGAGGCCAACACAGGTAGCGGTGGATTTACAGCACCACGGTTTGTGCCAGTATTCAGAATATCATCAAATGGGGCCATTTTTATTTCCAAATAAGAGTTGGTTTTTTTTTTTAAATTTCAGAGTTGAAACACATTTGAAAATGCATTTAAACCATCATGCAACACTGAAAATCTTCACTGAATACAAACTAATGACGTTTACTTTTAGGGTTCGGTGCTCTTAAAGGCACAATATGTAACCAGTGTCAGGGATTACATTTAATTTAAAAAAAGAAAAGCTAATTAAATATATATAAATGTCTGAAATATTTAATTGCTTTTATGAGGGCAATAAGACTCTTTGATCCTTCTTTTTTAACAATAAAAGATGTCGGCTTTAACTATGAGTGTATCCCTATTTTACACACCAACACTCTCGCACTTATTCACACACTAGAACATTTTGCCTCATAAAGCTCACAAGGGCCAAAGACTCGGACCGACTGAAAACACCCACGCCACAGGCCATCGGTGCAGCGAGACCAGCAATAGGATTGGAAACACGTGTGTATTAATACCTGCTCAAGACCCTGAGCAAATATATAGCCTGGGCTAACCTGCTAATAGCCTTAATTTGTAAGATAAACAGTAGAAGAGTTTGACACTCACTCACCTAAGGTGCCTTTCCTCTGCTGCGCTGCCTCTGCTGCCTTCAGAGGCTTTGGAGGGACTGGGGGGGAGCGACAGCGGCAAAGTTACAGCCTGCCTCCGCCATGCTATCTGTTAAAGTAATTTTCCCTCAAAGAGGAATTAATTTCCTTTCTCAGGCGGCTCACAGAGCCCCATGGCACAGCCTGACTGGATCCCCAGAGCGTGGAGTCATCATGACCGTCTCCCTCTAAAACCTGGCCGAGCCATGAAAGCTCTGAAGCAGCTTTGACTTTTAATTTTGTTTTATAGATTATATTGATTTAATTTATATTAATTTTTTAATTTATACTGTGTATTCTTTTCATTTATACTGCGGGCAGTGTGCAAGTGTGCTTTTGAGTTTTAGAAAACAGAAGTAGGAAGGAAAGGAGATATCTAT
>NW_005187491.1:2229140-2235685 GCF_000239375.1 Pundamilia nyererei
AGAGAGAGAGAATTTGTTACAAGCATAGTTTATACAAAAACAATGTGTTGGCATCTAAAATTGTATACAATAGCATTTCCACATTTGCCACGGCAATTATTGGTGATAAAAAAATAGTGGAATAAAGTTTGTTATTTCAGGAAGCAGATTCGTGACCTTCATGACCTCGTATCAAAAGTCAAAATGTATCCATATCGGTTTAATGATGTGTTTCATTTCAAAATGAGATAAACACCATTTCCAAAAAAAAGTCACATTCACAAAATGATTGGTTACACTACATTAAAAAGGAACCGTGGTCATTCTAAGTCTAGCATGGGCAAAACGTTAGCCTTCCTTTCACTCAAACACTTATTTTGGAACCAAACTTTTCATATTTGTTGCCAATAAGTTGCAAGTCTGCATCACAGTGACAAAATAGCTCTCTTAACATCACATGATCGTGATAGTGATGGTTTAAAGTGACCTTTAATGGACGCTACAAGCATCCTGCCCGCTACCACCAACTTTTGACAAAAATGGGGTGACACGCTGAGTTAACCCCTGACACCTCTCCTTCGATCTCTCTTCACACTCTCTCCCTTCCCCTCATACGACCTCCCTCTCCCTCCCCCAGCCCCACCCATGAACCATTAAGGCTGTTTTCTTGTAGGAAAAAAAGATGGCCACCCGAGGTCAGATCCAAGTCCAAAATAAATTGCCTTCTTTCCTGAGGCTCAGCCATTTTAATAGTACAGATTTATTATGCTGTGCTTTTTGGAGGGTGATCATATGTATGTGGTCAGTAGCGCGTATGCAGTCTATGACCCAGCCTCCCTCTCACGTTACACCCTATTTATAACATCCCCTGCGCTGGCTCCCCTCGTTCTGCAGTTCCTAGGAACCTCCTTCTGCTCCCAGCCTCGAGCTCCAGTCCCGTGTTCCTCCTGACATCTGAGAGGCTCAGCTGCAACTTGTCCTGGGCTAACTGTTTATCCTGTACAGCCTGGCAACTGGCCGCATGCTCTGGATTACCACAGGACACCCATTTCAAAACACATTTTACTTGCTGCTCTGACTATTTTTTTGTAACTGAAGAGAAAAGTTTTGGGATAGTCAAGGGAGAAAGGGAAGCATCTTGGATATGCGCTTGTGATCTTTCTGTTTTTGGTTGATTTAGTAACATTGCCTCTTACGCTTGCCCTTCTCGCCTTTCCTGGAGGGCCGTGTGTGTGTTTGCACACAATGGATCACACACTGTTCGGCTGCCTGCGGAGCCCCCACGCCCCGGCGCAGGCCCTACATCCCGCCTTCACCCAGTCTCCCCTGGCGCTTCACGGACGCTCGGACCACGTCTCCTACCCTGACCTGGCCTCTTCGTCATCCTCCTCCTCTACCTCCTCACCCTCGCCCTGTATCATCTCCAGCTACCCGGGTGACGACAGCCTGTTTCCTGGGCAGCACCACCACCACCCTCACCGCGGCCACCTGCCCTCCCAGCAGCATCACCACCCACCTCAGCACCATACATCTTGGCATATCCCGCAGATGCCGTCACCTGGCAGCAGTACTCGCCACAGTCTTTGCCACCCACACTCCCACTCATCCCACGACAATGGGCCCACGCCTTCAGACCTGGGCCACCCCGGTGGGCCCAGTATGTGCGCCAGCACCCCCAGTCTAGGCAGTGGCAGCACCCCTACAGGGGCCTCTTGTGTGCCTGCAGACTTTGGCAGACAGACTTTGTCACCTGCTGAGGCCGAGAAGAGAAACGGCAAGAGGAAAAGTGACAGTTCAGGTAAGAGAAGCTGGGATTTTCTGAAGCGAGAAGTGAAGCAGTTCTAAAGGCAGAGATTTCATTCCTGTGTTTTTTAAAGCTGACACATTGCACAACCCGAGACTTCATGTAAAATACATTGGAGGCATTTCTAAAATCTCTTTGTTCATTATTTTACTTGGATAAACATTTTAACATAAATATCAGCGTTTAAGAAATTCCACACAGAGCTCAAGAATAACAGAAACATCTGTACACATCACTCTAAATCATTCAACAGCACGACTGTTGGGAATTCTGCAGCTCTGATACAAAAACAAAAAAACGTCTGGAAAGCAGTTTGTAGGTGCCGGCTGACACGCAGCAAGGCAGGAGGCGACAGGCGGACTGAAGCGTGGAGCAAAGGCCACATCATAAGTGTGCGGGCACATCTGACTACTGGCATGTTTTGTTTAAAAATCACATCTGGTTTGTTGCGACACTTTTTAGAGAGCTGAGAATAAAGAGGGCAGTAAAGAATTAATGTCATGGATTGTAAAAGACTACACCGGTGCCTCATGGCACACTAAACAACCGGGCGGACGCAAATTGTTTTCATTTACTAAAAACAGCAGTTAAAAGAAATCGCAGGTTTACTGAAGTAAAATGAAAGTGAAAATATTTGAGTGTCATGTTTAACAAAGGCCAAGTTTAGATAGGGAACTTCCTACTGTTACAAAATGAATGTAGCTAATCATATTAATATTTGATCTTTTTTCATTGATTTTAAATTATCTTATTATCACAACAACAAAAAAAACACCACTTAATTCCTATAAAATTTAAAAGACCATTACAAGTTTCCTTTATTTTTATCTACAGGCAGTTGTATGTTCAGTACAGTAAAGGTCCCGAGGGCAGTGAGCTTTAACGACACCTTTTTGTTAAATTTTACATTTGTGATTCTCCCAAAAATCACCCTTGAACTATGCATGTATAATCATTTTATTGTTCTTAAATCGGGCCTCATTCATACAAATGTATTTAAAAATTCAAAACCACAGATAATTATAAAAAGCACACTTCTCACAAATCATTAATAAATAAACACCTTTTTAATACAATTTTTAAATTGATGCTAAACCAGCTGATGACCTGCAAAACCTTTGCAACCTGCAGGCACCACAATAATCAATCACACAATGACAAATGGCCGGGGTCGGGTCGCAAGAAATCTCACTAGCAAAGTGATATCAGTGAGAGTTTCTCACAGAAAGTCTGCTTGCCAGTTTGTTTCCATTTGAGGATTGCAGCCTGTCATTGCTAATCCTGCACCCTTTGGATAAGGTCTCTGTACTCACAGTGCATCATCCGCAGTTGACCGGTGATATTCCCACATCTCCACAGGATACTTGGAGAGTGTGTTTTTTCTCCCTCTGACTGGTTGGGTGTTGCTGTAGCTGACAACAAGTTTATATACCAAAAGTTGGGGAAATATAACAGGATTAACTTCAGACGGACTTTAAATAATAATACAAAACAAAACACCACTGGCACTAATTTAGTTTTCAATCCAAATTCTGCGGTGATTATTAGAAACTCCATAAGTGAACTGAAATATTTGCCATTTTACAACATAAAAAGACAAAGATTTCAATGTTTCATTTTCCTTTGCACTAAATGTCCAGTTGTCCACATGCAAAATGTTGAAATAGTACATTTAACCCATTAATTCATTACTCTACCTCCTACTCCCTTTCCTCTTTTGTCAAATCACTGGAAAACTGAGCCCTTGCCTCCAGATCCCACTTCCTCTGCAACAATAGTCACTGCATACTCATTACATGTGCAGTGCATTCTCCCAATGCTAACACCAATCATGCTGATTATTGGGGCTAACTAGGCTGCTGACTCAGTCAGCTGTCTAAATATCAGAGCGCTGCCTGTTGCATGAGATAGAGCTCTGATTAGGTTTCACCATCTGGACGAGAAACTTGAGCGAAACCTGAATTTAGATACAGAAATAATAACAAAACCCGAGAGCTCACTTCCATGCTAGAGTTTACCCCCTTTTTTGCTCAAATATGAAGCTTCTCGGCTTTCTGTCTTTAATACCCAACTGTGAATGTTTCCTTAAGGAAGGACGGAGGGTCAGCTAATGAGATGAGTCCGTGTGTCTGGTTTCTGGGGAACCTGCAGCAGACTTTCAGCTGCAGTGACGGCAGAGGGCCTTTGCTGAGTTTCTCGGTCACATTTGCACAGTACTGTCAAGGGAGTGGTCGTCCTTTAAAAGTTACTAGATTTTCTGTGGGGAACAATAAAAGGTGCTTCAAGTCTTATTTTGTTGAGGCAGAGTTGTAAAACAGACGAGTGAAGTGCCGAAGGCGTTTTGCTGGCATTCAAAATTTCTTTTAAAGCAGTTTAAGAAAAACATTGCGGCATCGTTGATGTGTTTGAATTCTTTTTTGTGCATAAAAATAAAATTTAAAAAAATAAATACATTTTTCAGTAAAGGGAAAACAGCCAGTGCTTATGTTCCCAGCAAAAGAAAAATAACCCGATCATTATTTTATCTATCCAATCTTACATTATTATTTAAAAGCGTCACTCCTGTAATGCGCTAAGTTCATTTGGGAACCCTCAACGATGTGCCCTGTCTGGCTGCATGTATTTTTCTCATATTATTCCTGCTTTTTTGTGGAGAGATGAAAGTTACAGGGAGAACCTAATTGCTGTGGTGTAGTGGCTGGGTCATAAAAGCCCGCCGCTTGTTTCAGCTCCAGGCCTATTGGTCTGGAGCAGCTGGCTCTGTTATACTTTTATTTCTCTTTACACAATGTCTGTGTTTACCAGAGAGAGTGGATGAACACATCTGAAAGGCCTGCTTCAATAAGACACACACTGTAGCAAAAGGACTGAAATTACAGAGAGGGAAAGGCAAGGTCAAGGGGGAGCTGGACACAAGTTGCGGGTCAAGCAATGATCGGTTTCATTTCATAAAACCCGTGAGGGAATTCTTGCAGTCTTATATATGTTTTGTTTGTCCTTGGCTCTAAAACTGTGCGACTACCATACAAATATAACTTTTGTAGGGCAGTTTCAGTTTACCTCTCATCTTCTCTTCAGACTCAAGGGAGTTATTTTGCTTGAGAAAATATACACTTAATTAGAAGGAAGATTCTCTTTATGACAGGAAAACAGAGCCAGCAGGGGTCCCCGATGGGACAAATCTGAGTTAAAGTTGAAGTTTCCTCTCTTATGTGGCTTCACACTTTGCACCGTTTGTGAGTCTGGCTCTGAGCTGCACGCCTATTTACAGTTTGGCTTGACGTAGACCTGCTGGATTAACACACACGACAGAACAGGACCGCAGATGAATTAGCATGCAATCGCTGCTGCCTTCAACTGCAATGTGCAACTGAAGCGTGTCCAACAGAGAAACCACAAAGACTGCTCACAATAGGAAAATTTTGGAGGGCAAATGAGCCGTATGTGTTTTCTTCGGAAAGTTTGTGGAAATACCAAAACAAAAAGTATTTTTCTGGCATGATGAATTAAAGTGGAGATGTCACAAGCTAGGAATTTATATTTTTTTAAGGAAGTGCATAATTTGTTCCAAGTTCCCACTTTGCCCATATTTGTATTACTGATATATGCATTTTTGAAGACATTCATTTGCAGCTTCCTGGATTTTACATATCTAACATCTGATCTTATGACTGCAGTATATTTGCTGACTTTCTGAAAACTGCAAACTTAATGGCAATCAAAAGACACACAGTTGAAAAATAATAGGATCAAAATAAATGCAAATAGCAGCACTTCAGACACTTTTTCCTTTCCTGATATAAAATTTAAAGCTGGAGCAGCAGACTTCTTCAAGCCAAATTACATCCATGTTGACAGTAAAAGAGCCAGCCTATTGTAATAGCACAGCTGCCGTCGTGCAGACACACATGTGTTGCCGCCCATGAGTCCTTCCAGCCACTTAAAGTATTCATAAACAATGTCTGAACAATAAAGTGTGACTGACAGCTCTCACTGTTTCTCTTACTTTGCCCCTTTTCTCCCCCTGCTGATTTGCACCTGCCACGTAACATTTGCCTTATTTTTATTTTTGCTGCATATAAATCTGCTCTGAGTGCAACACAAACCTGTGTGGTGTTTGGTTTCAGAGTCCCAGGATGGGAATTACAAGTCAGACGTGAGCAGCAAGCCCAGGAAGGAGAGGACGGCATTCACCAAGGAGCAAATCCGAGAGCTGGAGGCAGAGTTCGCCCACCACAACTACCTAACCAGACTAAGGCGCTACGAGATTGCTGTCAACCTCGACCTCACTGAAAGACAAGTATGTTCCTACCCACCACTGTTTGTTTTCCCCTGGGTTTAGACATTATTGAACCCCCCCACCCCCACCCCCCCCACCCCCCATTAGCACATTAATGCCATGTTGTGAAAACAAAGGCGGCCTCGGGACGACGAGGAGGCTTTTCAGCTTGCTACTGTGTTTTTGTAACTTCAGTGTGAGGGCTATTGTACTCCAGATGTGGCTGTATGAAGGGACTATCATATTCCAGATGTTCCTGACTATTCTTTCAGGCCATCAACAGTCAAGACAGGGAGACGGGTTTAAGGAAGTGCTGTCTAGCAAGTCACTTCCTCTCTCCCACTGCCCCTGCAAATACAAATTGGTCTCTGAGCGTGGGCCGATTGCTGTAAAATGCAGGCACATGAAATAAATAACAGGAGACAAATGGTTGAGGGAAGGAAAAAGTGTAGTGTCTGTTGTTCTGTGACACCCGTTTGGAAG
>NW_005187491.1:2235863-2271897 GCF_000239375.1 Pundamilia nyererei
AATATTGCTGGCATGGGGTCAACTTAGTGCGAGTTAAAGCTTCCAAACGGGTGTCACAGAACAACAGACACTACACTTTTTCCTTCCCTCAACCATTTGTCTCCTGTTATTTATTTCATGTGCCTGCATTTTACATCAATCGGCCCACGCTCAGAGACCAATTTGATAGCATGCATTTATAGCGTGCATGTTGGTTAAATTCCAGAGCTTAGTGGAACACATTAATGATTTTAGTTCCACTTACTCTTACTGCTTTCACATATAAATATGTCAGCTACAAGAAAGTAAAAAAAGTTGCACTAAAATGTATAATAGATTAAGAGGTGATTTGTTAGGGAGGAAAAGAAAAGATTAATCTTAAATTGATTTAAGATTAAATCAAGGAAAAGTATTGATTTACGACCCTGTCCCCCCCATTTAGAATGTAAATAAATACATAATTAAATGCAAATAATTTAAAAGATATATTTAAATACAAAGATTACAAAAGCCAATAAACAGGTGTGTCAATCTATTTGAGAATCATACATTTTTAACATATAATTTCATTTTAATTTGATGCCAAAAACACAGTAAGAAACTGGAACTGGGACATGTTTCCCCTTGTTGCATCATCCCTTCATTTAACAACAATTGGTTTGGGAAAAGTGTTTGGGAAAAGGTTTTCTCCCTCTTGCTTGTCATAGGATTTCAGCAGTTGAGCCTCAAATTTTTTTTGTTTGCTTTGTAAGCCACCGAATGTTTTAAGTGGGCGACAGGTCAACACTGCAAATAGGCCAGTGTAGCACCAAGGGTCTATTACTGTGCACTGTAAATGTCCTCATTTAAAATTATGTTTTAATAAATTTAACCTAGTTTTTACTGGGCTGTGTGCATTACTTGCATAATAGAACACCTTGTTAAAAAGTTTCTACTTGACTTTTCTGAGAATGGAATATTTCCACGAGTGCAAAGGATCATGGGACTGTTAATGTTTAATTTAGTACTGTAGTGTTGTGATCTTTTTTTTCAGTCATGTGTTTAGACTTTGATTCTTGTGGATATCTGATGTGGTTTCCAGGGTTTGTGCTTCAAAGGAAAGTGTAAAGGTTTAGCTATTAATAGGATGAGACGGTCAGTGATGCTGTTTAACTCTGCGATTTTGTAACTGTGTGGTATGTGGGGCAGAAAAAACACACTGATATCTTTGTTTCTTAACATGTTATGCAAATAATGTGTAAAAGTACTTTTTTAAAATAAAGGACTTTACAAGTTTTATGAATATGCAAAACTACAGTTGTAAAAAAGTACATTTAACAAAACTGAATAGAGATTTGTTTGGTATATACTCACCAACCACTTTAATAAGCAGAGATTGTGGTCCATACTGACATGAGAGCATTACACAGTTGCTGCAGATTTTTCTGCTCCACATGCATGATGGGAATCTCCCATTCCTTCACATCCAAAAAAGTGCTCTCTTGAGCTGAGTTCTGGTGACTATGGAGGCCATTTGAGTACAGTGAACTCACTGATATGTTCAAGAAACCAGTTTGAGATGATCTTTGACATGGCATGTTAGGGGCACGAAGATGGGTACGCTGGGGTCATAAAGGGATGGCCGTGGTGAGCAGCAATACTCGGGCATGTTGTGGTGTTTAGTCAATGCTCACTTGGTATGATGGAACTCCAAGTGTGCCAAGAAAGTTTTCCCTCACACCATTACAACACTACCGCCAGCATGAACTGTTGATGCAAGGGAGGATGAGCCAATCTTTTATGTTGTTTACGACAAATTCTGACCCAACCATCCAAATGTTGCAGCAGAAATTGAGACTCATCAGAACAGCCAATGTTTTTCCAATCCTGTTCTCCAATTTTGTTTCCCGTTCTTTGGTGACTTGTAGTGCATTCAGAGAGGCTCTTCTTCTTGTTCTTCTATCAGCACAAAACTATCTGGCCATTCTCTTCTGACCTCTGGCATCAACAAAGCAATTTTTGCCAAGAGAACTGCTGCTCTTTGGATAGTTCCTCTTTTTCTGACCATTCTCTGTAAACCCTAGAGATGGTAGTGTGGGAAAATTCCAGCAGATCAGAAGTTTCTGAAATACTCAGACCAACCCATCTGGCAACAATAACCATGCCACATTCTGAGTCACTTAAATCACCTTTCTTTGCCATTCTGATGGTTGGATTTAACTTCAACAGAGCTGCTTGACCACGCCCACAAGTCTAAATATATTGAGTTGTTGCAATGTGATTGGCTGATGAACATTTGCATTAACAAGCAGTAGAGCTGGTGTACCTAACAAAGTAGACAGCTACAGTGTATATTAAGTTTATATGAAAACGTAGTGAAATCTTTGAATCCCACTAAATGTGGTGACTGTAGACTTTCAGAGTAATGTGCTTCTCAGGCTGAAAGCAAATGCAAATTGTAACATGAATGTGAAATGTACCTTAATGTGTTTAAGTCATGCTCTGCTTTTCCATCACATTTCAAAGTCGCAAAAACTCAAGAAAAGGTCCAACTTTTTTTCAGCCTTCTCCAAGACTATCGCAATTAATCTTTACGTGGCTTTACAGAGCAGGAAATGTGTGTGAAATTTTGTCAGCTTATGCAGCATATGTTGTGTGTGACCTCAGTTTGGTCTGGGAAGTAGAGATAGTGAGGTAAATATTGGCAAAGCAATCAGTTCTTGATTTATGCTGTGTGTGCTGTTTGGGGAAATCTGATGGATGTTTTATGTCTTGCAAAAATAAAAATATTTTCAAAGATGGCAGCTGTAAAGCTCCAACGCCAATGCTTGACTGGGTTTAACAGAGAGTTTATTATAGATTGAGAGTAGATAAGAGAGTAGATTGTAGCTACACACCTAATTGCAGTCATTAAATGTTGTAAACAAAAATGTGATATAAACCTAATCAAACTTTGAAGGGTTTAATCAATATCATTTTTATCCAGATTTGACTTGAAAATTTAAATTGCGTGCGTCTTGTCTTCTTTTGTACATGTATTACATTAGTGCACCAGAGTGTTTCCAGAGAGGCCATTTCCAGAAAACCAAGTGCCTTATAAGTTCTCCCTATATGCTTGTTTCACACCTGTAGATTGACCTACCCAAACCTGAGTTCAGGGTCTTTGGTATTTTGTATAAACTGAGTGTCACTTTCAGTGTAATGTTAAGCAGTTCAGGTACACTGCAGGTCTGAATAGTAAATTTTTCTGATGTCTTGAGAATATTACTAAATAAATGCTGCTCAGCTTCAGTCCTTGTCCCTCTCCTGCTTTTAGCAAAGACCCCAAAGCCTGTGAAGAATCTCAGGTGGTGCTCAGTCCATTGTACACCCTTAACATTTAAGACAAACGTTTGTGCTGTCAACTAACTTCCTGACCATGTGACTGCTCACCCCCCTGGGAATGACACTCCCCAAAAATAAACCGCTTCCACCCTGCATGACAGGGACAAGCTCGGCTTCCCATCTCATCCTCCCCCTCCCTTCGAGCGCGTGTGTCGACACTAACGGAGCCACTGCTTCTATTTGACGTGTAAACCGTTTTAAGCAACAGCTTAATCATCAGTCTGAGAGACGTAAATACGGTCGGGGCTGTTGAGTCAGGGAAAAACAGGTAGACACCAAGTGCCAGATGTAACCGAACATCCATACATAATTGTTGGTGCAGAAATAGCTGCCAAACTTTAACAGAACGTTGCTGTCGAGAGTATTAAGGCTTCCTAATTACTTTTTGGTGATTTATGTTGAGTTGTGCAACAACATTGATATTTTCTGTCTCCCTGCAGGTGAAGGTGTGGTTCCAGAACAGGAGGATGAAGTGGAAAAGAGTGAAGGGTGGCCAGCAGGGGGCAGCAGCTCGAGAGAAAGAACTGGTGAACGTGAAAAAGGGGACGCTGCTGCCTTCAGAATTCTCTGGCATTGCGGCGCTCCACCATTCAACGGACTCCTTAGCCAATGAAGACAGTCATGACAGCGACCAGAGCTCTGAGCATGCCCACTTATGATGCACACACATGCAACCCTGTGCCCCCGGAGCCTCCGCCTCAGGACCGTCCTTAGAAGGAATGCTGTTTGCTGATTCGCCATCGTCATACAACGATGCTAAAAAAACATGTACAAATGTACAGAGGAATGATGTATAGTAGAGACGGAGTTGTCATGCAGGCAAAATGTAAATTTGATGAACTGAGCACATAAAAGGAGACGGTGCCATTGGTTTAGAAAGTCCTCAATAAATGCCAAAACAGAGAAAAATATTATGAATCTGGAAATGTGAGATCATTGGTTATAGAATTCTTCTGGACAGTACAAACAAATTTGGAAATCATATTCATTTAAACATTCCATGTTTGCCTTGAGAAAAGCAGGCTGTGGCTTTGATTTGCACTGTTAAACATACAGTCTGCTCCTCAATCGGTTTCTACTGTAAAAACTGTAAATTAGAATGTAATGGAGTTATTGGTCAAATCAAGTGCCAGGAAATGAAATTTGCCTAGCTAATATAAATGATTTGTAAATAAATATCAGTATTGTTTTACCTTAACAACGATTCTATACCCAGACTATTCAGCTCGTGCAGTAATAAACACTGATGGTTCTTAAGCTGACACTTTTCTGCCTGGAGATGATGTTTTGCAAACAAATCTGAAACCCCCTTTTCAGGGTCTGTTGCAAATTGAATAAAAATTTAACCAGTGGTAAATGGAATTTCTTATGTACAACTTTTTCCCCTCATTTATGCAGCCATCCACACTTATGAATCCAAGGTGATGAATGTATGTTCCACAAAGTGAAGCCGAAACCAATTAAAAATTGCAGAGTGTGTAGAAAGCCGGTGATGTGGGAGCAAACTAAAATCACCTTTGCCTGGGGGCAGGGTAGGGGCTCCAGCCCGCAAAGGATCGGATTCTGTTACAACATCCAGTTGAAAATAATTTCATGTCTTGATCTCATCTTTCAGCGCGTTGTGATTGTGCATGCTAATTTGTTTAAGAGGCACCACTGCATTTTTTTTCGCTCCCCCAAACCCACAGCATGAGCGTGATTTCTTTTTCCGTTTTCCCTGCCACTTTATTACCATGCATTATTCTTTAGAAAGTATTTACAAATATGAAACACTCACCGTTTCCACAATGTCTTAAATTTTAAGCTGGGAACAGTATCGTCCTCGATGTAACAGACCATATATGTAACTGATAAACAAGTCACAGATATGTTCTTGCCACAACCAGCTTTCCCCTGACCTCTGGAGCTTGGCTGCTGTAATTAAAACAAAAGCAAGTAAGTAAAATTTTCTTTAAGCCTCTAAAGTTTACGTATAAACTCTTGAATAAATATAAAAATTGCCCAACTTCAATCTTCCTGTATATGGCTTTATGTATGCACATAACATCATGCCAAAACCTCTATAAATCAGATCTCGATTTATAGAGGTTTTTGCATGATGTTATGTGCATACAGCTCAAGAGTTGTCTGCCATAGCAGATGTGACACAACCACAGCTACAGAGGGAAAATGTGCATTCCCTGACTGGTTGTCATGTGGTTCCTGGTGGTTGTTTGCTGTCACTAGGCAAAACTGGTTGCCAACAAATTATTGGGGTTGCCCATAGTTTGCATGGAAGATGCAGGCATGTCTGCAAACACTTGCTAACTACTAGCAAAATGGCAGTAAAGCTTGAAAAAGTGCAAAACAAACTATAAATAGAGACTATTTGACGTCAAAGTAAAAGTTGTACCTTAGAGCTGTGGTCAACGTGTTTCAAAAGCCACAGCTTTTACTTTGAAGGCAAATGGTCTTTGTTTCTGCTTTGTATCACACTTTTCACAGTTTCACTACTGCTTTGTAAGTATTTGGTGAGTGTGTTCCATGCAACTTGGAACCAAAGAAATCACAAGGTGGTCTTCTTTAACATGGCAAAGAATGTATATTCTTTGTAACCGTATGTCACAAATGGTCCACAAATTAATGTCATGTGGTTAATGATCATGTGACCACAAAAAAAAAAAACTTAAAATAAGGCCTATACACAATTACACTTATTCGTATGCTAAGTATGACAGCATAACATATGCTAATAGCCCGGTGAACAGAAAATGTTAAATATTTTATCCAGCAGTGAGTCTTATTATCAGCTAAGGATAGCTCTGGTTGGCTATCAAGCTTAGTTAGCAAGGCACTCACTAATTGTACATCATGATATAGGATGCAATGCACATATTTGCATGGTCAAAAACAAAAACAAGTGTAAAGCAATAAGTAAGGCTAAATCCTTAGAATTTATTTTAGTTGAATGGAACAAAACCCTTCAAGAATTAATCCTGTTACTTGGTAGCCATCTTGGGCATTTTCTTAGGTAGCATTAAAAAAGTAACTTTAATTTCAAAACTGCATATATAAAACTTCAAATCTGACATAAAATGCTTAAACAAAATAAGATTATAAAAACGTTTTTTTCTCCTGCATTTAAGGATCAAAAGGCCTAAAAAGTCAATGACAATCAATGACTTTAGATGATTACAAGCGAAATAACTGCTAGCAACGCTAAGCGGGCGGTGACCGAGTTAATGTTTTATAAACTTTGAGGTAAGGAGTTGAAGTGACTATCAGTGACAGGACATGATACTATTGATTAACTGATAGTAGATACATTATAGGGTTATCAGTTAGCAACCAACAATCTGAGAGAAAGTGGTGCACAAAAAGCAAATTGCCCTAAAGCGGCCCCAATCTTATCAGTGCATTTAAACCTAAACTACATTCAAGGTGTGGTGCTTATAAAAAAATTAATATTCCCTTGTTACCTGATACTGAACAAATAGATGAGTTTAAGTTGTCTTTCTTTAACTTTCAAATAAGCTACATGATTAAAAACAAACAAATAAACAAACAAAAACATCTCATTAAAGGGTCAAATCCCAGAGGTTGTTACCTCCTTATGTAGCCTTATGTAGCCAACCCTCCCCCATCCATTTTTAAATCAGTTACAGTGACCAGATGTCCCACTTCATGTGGGACTGCACACCATCTTTATGACCGCTGCCCCACAAACGTGAACAAGTGTGAGTCATGGCACATTCCCACTGGAACCCAACAATGATCAACAGACAGAGCAGCAGCTTAACAGTTATTGCAACACACACAAAAAAAATACGGTAATCTGTGTACACGATGACGACTGCATAAAACTGTAAAAATTAAACTTTCGTTTTCATTTATACTCACAGTATTTACATAGTGATGCATTTGGGAAAACAGACCCCAAATAATACAATGCTACTGTGAATTTGTCCTTCACATGATCAATGACAGGCCTACAACATGCACAGTATGTGTCTCTATGGTTTAAGTAACGTGTCTCCTGCAAACACAAGATCTCACATTTAGTTTATGACCTTTAAGGGTCCAGGTCTACCCAATAAGTTACTGCTGTTTGAGCTCTGTCTAATCATTCGGTTCACAGTAGTTTGGCACTTCTGCACCAATCATGTACCCAGCTTGACTGAAGAGGACACTGAGCTGATTGTCCATTGCAGGTCAGACTTTGGGAAGTACCCCTCATGTCTCTTTAAAACCAAAAAAGAAGTCATTCATCAGCTTGTGCAGCTAGTTTTAAAGCATGACCAAAAATAAATGGAAATGTGTTGAGGGAACTGTCAGCTGTTCTAGTGTGTGGTGATCTTATTCACTCACTTCTGTGCTTGGATGCATCTCTCAGTATGCCTCTGTAATCTATATAAACTGTAAACTATATATAATCTATACATATATGCCCCTTGTCTAACTCATATTGGCTGTAACCCTGTCGAATACTTTGAACAGTTTTACCTGACATTCAGACAAAAAGCAACAGTGCGTGAAGATTAAACAGCTGGATAACTTCACTTCAGCTCACAAAAAACATTCTCCACCCTCCAATACACGCAGACAGTAAGCTGCGTAAACAAACTCTCGCGAGATAAAATGACGTCAAATGATACTAATGTATCAGCCTGACCAAAGGTAAACTTTCGTCCTATAAAGGGGATTTAAAGGTAATTGGTCGCAGTAACAGAACCCTGCGGCCACTTTAAACCCGGGCAGAGTCGGTTTCCTCGATGTGAGAAGTTTACTCTTCCGCTATTTCGTAAGCGACCTACTTTAGGTGAAAGGGGCAGGGCACTTAGACTGTGAGCAGACGTCTTGAAGTGGTTTAGCAGAACTTCGCACCTGCACAGGTAACAGAAACTCACCTGTGTAGCAGCTGTGAGTGATCCGCTGTCAGATCTGAAACCATGGAATACGATTCGGTGTCAAGGGGAGCCCGAGCCATGTTTTTCATGCTCACACCGAATGAATCATCTTTTGAGAAAGTGGAGGATGTCCCTCAGTATGTGCAGCAGGTGGGTGTCGCCTCGTTCTCGTTCACAACTAATACATCTGGTGTTTTAGGGTTATACTGAACCCGCCCCATTGTCCCGTCACTTTATCAGATACAGTTGACAGAGCCTTTTCACCTGGTCAGTAAAGTATCGATTTGAGTTGAGTCAATCAACTCAAAATCGCCATATTTAAAACAGTTGAAGTATTCGTCAGAAGAAAAAGGTCAAACAGTCTGTTTTGCTTCTTTCTAAATGAGACTTTTGAACTGAACAGTTTTTATTCAGAGCACTTAGAGCTCTGGGGAGTAAGTGCATGAGTAAATATGAAGTGAAATTTGAAGTTTAACTTAATAAATGTCAACCTATGGAGAATATTGCATTAAGTATGGAAAAGTTACATTTGTATCAACACAGTAACCAATCTGCTCAACTTATATAAATCTAATTACTTCTGCCTAATGAAAAATTTATAGCAACGTTCTTTCTTTTCTCCTTCTGTCACTTTACAGCATCTCAATTACTCTTTTATTGTGACAAATGGCTGGTG
Source organism: Pundamilia nyererei (assembly GCF_000239375.1). Classification (NCBI taxonomy): domain Eukaryota; kingdom Metazoa; phylum Chordata; class Actinopteri; order Cichliformes; family Cichlidae; genus Pundamilia; species Pundamilia nyererei. The sequence goes on from NW_005187491.1 coordinate 2,244,768, forward strand.
CAGGTTTAACAACACATGTTTGCTATGAGTTTTTATGAGCAAATCAGGGGAGGAGAACAATTACCCTCGCAGCAGGAGTCCTAAAAATCCACTAACAAGTGTGATAAAGCAAATTTGTTGTTGCTGCAGGGCTTACTGGTGATTAATATTTTGCTTGGGCGTGCCTGAGCAGTTTAGTGACTCGGCACTGTTTACAGCATGTCGTTAATTATTCTTCACCACTGTCATTCTGTGATCCCAACAGGCCAAATTAGTCAAAGGGGGGAAAATCACAATGCAATCTTGTGATTTTTGGAGTTATTTGGAATTGTGGGCTGGGTTGTTGCCAGTTCTCTCAGCTGTTTGGTGATTTGAATGCAAACACAAAATTTCTCAGACAGCAGTGATAAAAGTGTTTTGTCAGTCTGCATGTTTTTAGCCAACATCACTCAACTGTGACCTTTTAAAATGGCTGTTTGGGGGGGGGGGGACATCTGGTCCACAAATGTCATTTTCCTTGTAGGTTTGAATTCAGAAGAAAATAAAATACAATTATTACAACGCCACAACAAACAGTCCACACAAGCTCAAAGTGTACTCAAGTTTAAAAGAAAAAAAAGGCTTGTGCAATTTTTAGTTCAAAATATAATTGCGAACAGTGTGACTGCATGCAAGATCATAAAGAACTGAAAAGAAAGAAGGTGATGCAAGTATTAAAAAGACAAAATAATGAAGAGAAGCTTTTTTTTTTTTTTGTTTTTTGATGCGCCATTTGAGAATCAGCTTGCCTTGCTGAAAAGTCTTGCCGCAAGCTGTCAAGAACTCAGGGGTGCAGCGGTAAAACTATCTGCTAGATAGGAGAGGGGGTGATGTCGGGGGGTGGGGGTTTTAGGCCAGCGTCCAGAATGATAATCTCTCTCTCAGCGGGTTTGGAGGAGGTCTGCCTACGCAGCGAGCCCATTTGTTTGCTGCAGCTTTGCAGTCTGCTGCCAGATGTTGGAGTGTTGCGTGTGATCACTGGTCTCTGGTGGTGCTCTCGCCTCTGCTTGTGCGCACACATTCACACACACTTGCATCACACACCTGCATGTTAAAGTTGAATCATTCACATGGGGATTTGTACACACACACACACACACACACACTCTCACTTTAATCCACACATGAATACGCACACTTCCTCCCTCCTCACCTGCAGATGTGCTCCTCTGTGGTCTCGTCACGCCTTTCATTTCTTGCTGCTCTTGTGGGGGCCGTGTGTCCCCTTTATGACTGCAGTCACTTGGTCAATGAGCACATTTGAGCTAAAGCTAAGCAGCAGGGCTCACATGCTGCCAAAGTCGTTGTTGTGACCCGTTTGCTAACCCCGTCCCTCACTAATTTGTTCCATGTTTGACAAACCCATCAAGAGGTTATTACGGCTTTCCACGACTGTTACAAATAAAGGCATGTCACTGACTGTTTGCTTGGTGCTCACCATTTGTTTTGTCAAAAGCAGTTATTGTCATGTGTTCATGGCAACTTTTTCTGTTTGCTATTTGGTACTTACAATGTAAGAAGTTATTCTTTTAAAGTAGGTTTTATTCATTTACAGGCATTTTACCCCATGAAACTCCTTCTGCTGTTGTTCGTTTCTCTTTAAGTGTGAACTTTCAGTTTTTAACTATGTATCTTTAAAATGAGTAAAAGTTGGTGCACATCTTTCCAGATGAGTGTTTTCCAACTTGCAAAAACACCAAAAGTTTATGTACAGTCCATTACAATTGAAAAAGATTATATTTATTTGACTTATGAGCATTTTAAACTGCTTTTTAAAATTATCAAACATTCATCTGAAAGAAAAAAAAATACTAAAAACCAACTTTCATAGCAGATGAGGTTCTTTTCTTAAAATATTATTTGAGGTTATGCTAAAAATGCCATATTTGTTTTCCGAGACTTAAAGAATGAATTTCTAGGCACAGCCAAGTGTTGGGGGGTTTCCAGTTTGGTGCTTTTTGCAGATTATGTGGTGGTTCTAGCTGCTTCAAGCAGTGACCTCCAACTCACAAGGTTTGCAGCTGAGTATGAAACAGTGTGATAACAATTAGTCCCAAGTATGAATTAGTCCCGAGGCAATGCTTCTCAGCCAGAGAAGGGTGGAGTGTGCACTCCATTTCAGGATCAAACTTCTGCTCCAAGTCAAGGAGTTTAAATATATTGGGACCTTCTTGACTTAGTGGAGAGGGTGTAGAGAGCAGCGTCAGTAGTAACATGGCTGCTGTACCATCTGTTGTGGCGAAGAGAGCTAAGAATGAAAGTGAAGCTGGCAATTTACTGGCCAGTGTACTTGTGTACTTGCCTGCCCTCCTCAATGACTGTGAACTGTGAGTATTGAGTGAAAGAATAAGATCATAGATAGAAGTAGTGAATATGAGTTTCTGGGCTCTCCTTTAGAGATGGGCTGAGGAGCTTGGTCATTCAGGAAGGGTTCAGAGTAGAGCTGCTACACATCAAAAGCAGAAACGTTGATGTGCTTTGGGTATCTGACTAGGATGACGCTCCCCCCCCCCCCCGACACCTAAAACCTTAGACGTCAGTTTGCCTGAAACGCTCAGCTGTCATTGTCTCTTTTTTTCCTACCAGTGTGCCTACCCGATGTCAGCTCAAAGAATTCCATATTTCATGAAACTGTGGCTCAGAATGTGCATTGAATACAAAGGTGGATGAATCCATGTGTAGATCAGCCAGTTAGAAGAAAATTTGACTGTTTAGGGAGGATGACCTTAAAGTGATAATGAAGTGGGTTGTTTCTAATAGAAGAGGAACTTAAGAATTGCATAAAGGCACAGTATAAGGAGAGTAAGAATTCTACTGAAATGTGAATCATGCAAAGTTGATTTAGTAGAGGTCCATGATGAAATTGTGGAGCTGGAAAAGGGCACATCAGCCCTTTACGTGTTCCTGTAACATAAGATGCATAGCTTGTTTACCTGCGGTCTCCATCTACTTACGTAGCCTAACAGACTTAATGCGCTCTCTCTGAACAAGTATGACTTTATATTATCAGTGAGCGTGAAGACAATTAGGTTTCTTAAAATAAGATCTTGCTCCTCATTCTATTTTGCTTGGGTTCTGCCTGACATCACTGAAATGAAAGCTTGCTGTTGGTTAGCACTGATGTTTAATTCATCCACTGAGATAATTTCTACCTCCACTGCTGCCGTGCTTGGATAAATGTTTTTGTTCACCAATCTGCCAATTGGTTGTGGTTTTATACCCGTTGCTCCAGGCTCATACAGTGAAACAAACATCATGGATCACAAGACATGAAAGTCCTGCAAGCTTTTAGCTCATCTGCCAAAACAAATGCTCAACACAACGGGTAATGGCAACAGAGGACTTGGAACAGTTGTGTTTTCATGGTTTGTAACACTGCTGAATCATGATTTTGTGTCTGTGCAGGCAACTCCTTTCTTTGTGGGACTGATGACTCTGGAGCTGGTGGTGGGCTTTCTGAAGACGGGGGCCCCAGTGATCACAATCAGTGATGGAATCACCTCCCTATCTGCTGGAATGGTCTCCAGACTCCCACTGTGAGTGTTTAGGCAGGTCAGGTCACATAGCAATAGTGCAAGTAAGGCATAATTTGGCTTCTGTTCATTTTAAACACTGTGGTTTGGTGTTTTTTTTTTTTTTTATATGGCTGAGCAATGTGGTTTTTTGTTTGCTTGTTTGTTTTTTAGTTTATTTTTTTAGGTGCTGTAACTCTGGATCTTGTATTAAAGAACCATTACCTGTTAAAAGTGAGTTCATGTGAGGAGGCCAGCAGGGAACAGATAAATTAGGCGATAAAAGGATGCAGTATGTCAGGTTTAGGATGTGCAACAGAACTGAATATAACTATTAATATTTATTTTTTCAAACAAACTTCAGCTTACTGAAATTGGTTTTAAGGTGCTTCTTCTAAAATGGTTCTTATAGTGGTTCATCTGCAATGTAAATATAACGTTAGTTTCAAAGTTAGTTGAACATAATCTTTTCTAGTTCTGCATTATTTTAAAATGTAGATTGAAATGGGGAGCAGTAATACAGCTGAATGATGGGAACTCAAACAGGGGAGACTTTGTAATCCCTGATGTACAAAATTACTTACAAATTAAACAAATTTCTGTCAAGGTAGAACACAAGGTGAACAGATGACTATCGTGATCCTTGGAGCGCAGCTGTACGTGATCACAAACTGAATGCTGTACTTGCATAAGCACATTTGAGCTGACACTGAGCTTTGACCTTTCCTCTCCACAGCTTGCTGATGAGAGGCTGTGAGCTGAGCGCTTACATGCATGTGTGGAACCACTACCGCTTGGTGGAGCTGCCCTGGGACTCTGCCTGGACCTGGTGGTTCACCTTCTTGGGAGTGGACTTTGGCTATTACTGGGTCCACCGTTTTGCTCACGGTACTAGTCGTACACTCACCCACAGCTGAAGGGAATTTATTGTGCAGATTTTAATTTACAAAAAAAAATGTTTTGTGTAACAAGTTATGTTAATAGTTGTTGTTTTTTGCGTGTGTTCTGAAAACACAATTGCTCCTTTACTTGTAGGGTGCAGCTAAAAAGTTCTGAGTCCCGCCCAAAAAAAACCAACGACATACCTGATTTTAAATTTGCGTGCTCACTTACTGTTGTGTTCACCATTGTTAGTCAGTCAATACAAACTATAGCACAGGAAGAGTCTCTTTTGTTACATGTTTGTTTGTTTTTTTGTTTGTTTGTTTTAATTACAAGTTTATAGTCATTATTTCTTTGGCTGAAAAATTTGAATGTAGACACATTGTAACATATTAAATGCGAGATTCTATTTATTCAGGAATTTCAACCATAATGAGCACAGTACATTCAAAATATTCTTACCTGTTCCAACAGGTAAGGTTGTTAATTGACAACACATCTTGATTTTGTTTTACTCAACTAAATATCACAACAGGAATAACAGCAAACCAAATCTAAAGTTCAGTTAATTGACTAAAATAGAAATAGTAAAAGTTGGATCTTTTTGCCGCTAAGTTGCTCCACGTGGTTTGCGAAGCGTCTTGTTTTCCTTGATATCACACGCAAAATGTTTCCATGTTTCCATTCTTCTCTTCGTCCCGTGTTGACATTACTTTTCATTTTCATGGGAAACGGAGCATGGGAGCTAGTTGTACCGTTTCCAAAAAAACCACTGTGCAGTTTCCCAGGGATGGATTAAATGTGCCCGTCTAACCTTACTGCACAAGGACATTGCTTGTGATTGCATCACTTCCACATTGGTCGCACCTTTCTACACAACTTGATTGGGTCTAGTCTCTCCACAATATTTTCCTTATAGTTGAAGCAAGTGTTCATACATGTCATCATCGTTTTTGTCCTTGTGCGTTAGTTTTTATTCATTGTCTGCATTTCTTTAGAAAAAGGTCGTTGACAAATAATTGCTTTACAGAATTATCACTAACTGGCACCATTGCCACTGGCAAAAGCATAGACCTGAGATATTCCGGTCATTCAGTTGGGGTTGATCCTCCATTTCCATGGCTTATTTCTGCAAGATGTGTCTTGTGTTCCATAACTCCAGGTGCACAAGTATCTAGATCCACACTGTTTTGTAACATTGCTTGAAATCAACTTATAAAGAGCATTGTCCTGGTCAAGGTTGGTAACTCCTGTCAGTTTGGATTCATGGTGTTTGTTGTAAAATTTTTACAATGAGCAATTTGTGAATAGTAATAAAACCATTTAAAACATGTATCCAGGTTAATGCTGCTGAGTTGTGAATCACTCTGCTGCTTTTGGCTGCTCCCTTATTCACAAGAGGATGTCGTATCAGGTAGCTCTGCATGTTTGATTGTTAGTAGATTTTATTTCATTTTTTTTAATATACACAGAATGCTCTACCTCACAAAATGGCAAAGGGATTTGTCTCCTCTTGGGATCAAACTGGTGATCTTACGCTTGTTAGGCCAGTATGTAAAGTAATAACAAAAGCTGCAAAGTTAGCTGATGATAAATGGCTGTAAAATATTGATTTAGTTGCCATCCCCACAGGGAGGAGTCGTGAAGATAGGATGCACATCATGCTTTTCTGGACGTTGTAGAGGAAGCAATTATTTTTGAGTTACATCCAGCTGCTTTAGAGCTGTGCAGATGTGAGAGGCCATGGTCTCCAGAGGACTCCGGTCTTAACCCAGAGCTGTTGCAGCAGCAGGCTGTATAAAGTCATGTCTCAGAAGTAGCAACGTCCTTCAGAATATGTCTTAAAAAAAAGAAGCATATTAAAAAAATGTACATGTCAAAGAATTTTGTAGAGTAGTGGCTCTACAAAAAAAGGCTTCTCCACATGTCTTGTCTGATGTTCATGCCAGATGCTCAGCTGCCACTCAGCACATCGGAAGAGAGCTATTTATCTGTGGCCTGCGCTGATGTTTATTTGTGTCAGAGGCACATCAAGCTGACCGCTGTCTAGTCCACATAGCTTTGGATGAAAGTCCACTGGTTCTGTGTTGATGTTAGAATCTGACTAAACAGAAGCTGTGTTTTTTTTTTTTTTTTTAACTTTCTGCCACAGCTGAACTGGCCTCTGTGCTTTTGAGGTAACTGAGAACATCAGCTCAAGATGCTGGTGGTCAGTTTTACTTTGACTTTTACTGTGCACTTTCAGAGTGCAAGGCATATAACCATCATGGTTATGTCTTTGTGTAAGTTGGAGTTTAGGCACTTTGGAATACAGTGTAAGATGGTAAATTACAATCAGACATTCAGTGTCTGGTGTAACTATGAATGATGAACATACAGCATTCAAGTTTTAAAAATCTACACGGCAACCTCTGTAGTGCCTGCAAAGATGAGTAACTTGGATTTTTTTTCTTTCAGTACACACTGTTTAATTGAGGAATAGCTTTAGATGCACACATATTACTTTATTATTTTTATAGGGACATGAGGGATCCTCGTTTCTTGTTAGCATCACCTGCACACTAAACCTTTAAATGATCAATGACCTGGTAATGAAAACGAGTGTCAAAGTACAGATGCGAATTACCTCGTCTTACATGGACTGGGACCGCACCACACTTTCCTGGCAGGATGACAGGATGCTCATATTTTTCTGTGAGCTGAGGAACTCATGAGTCCATGTGGCATCTGTTTAAAAAGCCTGCTTTCCTTTTAAATGGGAAATGCATGAAAGAAGAAAAATGCATTTTAAAAAAAAGTTTAATAACTTAAAAGAAGCAAGTGAATCTGCAAAAAGCCAAAGTTGCTACATAAGACTTGGCTAATGAATACAAAAACATCAGCTTGTGTCAATGTATTGCATCATATTTGAAAAATGAGAAAATCTGTGTAGCTGCTCAGCAGCTGTATTGATGATGATAAGCTTTTATGTTGTCTGGATGCTCACCGGTGATTCAAAGTATCTGTAAATCATTGAGGCAGGGATTGGCAGTCCTATTAATTGGGTCTCTCAGTTCAACTGTTGGGACAGAATAAATCCAAACCACTACCTGATCTGGGAAAAAAAAAATACTGGGCAAGGATCAACTTTCTGACTGGAAAAGTGCAGAGTCCATCTATCATGTATACAAAGCTCCAGACTTTCGTTTTGACAATCCAAGAAAACTGAGTTAAGTAACATTCACTGATTTTAAGAAGTATTCTGTCTGCTGAATAACATCCAATAACACCTGAAAGGCGATCTCATGACGTTTTCCCACTGTTGTCGTCCTCTTGGTGTCACATGATGCAGAGGAATGTCGCCAATACTGTGACATATCTCTGTGGTGTGTTCGGTTGGAATTATTTTATTTTTGAACTGCAGAATCAGTTTTATGTCTCAAAAATGTTCCACTTACTTTCATTTCCTCTTTCTCCAGCCTCTTTGGGTTGTTATTATGGAAGATTGTGAGGTTGCAGATAGTCATCTGGTGCAGTGCTTGCTCAGGAATATAAGCTTTTTCCCTTGTTACCAAAGGGAAGTGGCTGTCCCTGACCACAGGACAGGGCCGGCACGGTCCTCACTCCTCACTCTGGTCAGGCGAGGTCATCTTGGTCAACCATTTTCTGACCTCCAGCTTCTTCCAGAGGAAGGTTCAACCAAAATGTTCCAATGTGAGTGAGGCATGTTTCCTATAAAGAAGCACTGAAGAATGAAATGGATGTAAGACGAGCACTGTTGCCATTTGTTGCCTCAACAGTCTGAACACTGCAACTGTAATTGTAGTGTCCAAATGAATAAGATAGAACTTGTAATATTGCATAATAAGAAAAAGATCACAATAGAAAAATGCTAGAAGAACCAACTACATGCTTGGAAACGTCAGCCTCAGCATGAAATATCACTTTGTTTGACCAGCTTTATGGATATTTTCATAGTTTCCCCCTCATGACTTCCACATGAAAAGATGATTCAAAGATAACTGGAAGGGCAGCAGTCTTCTGTGCTGATGCCATCTTTACTAAGGAGACCTTATTAATTTGATGTTGCTCTTTCCAGACACTGATCTTGGGGATAACATCAAATTAAAGAAGACTGAGTGGTTCAATCTCCAACTCTGTTTTTTAATTTGAGCTGGATGAAACTCGGGATTCTCATTCACAAAAGAAATGGCGAAAGCCTTTTACTACACTGTATTTATGGCCTTTGGCACTTGGTGTGATTCTGCTTAGGAAAACACCCGTTGTGGTTAAAGTTGAGGCAAATCTGGAATTCCAAACATTTGAATGACCTTTGCGCACACACAGGCTCAAATGAAGTGTTTGTTTATGCTAACTCCCGATATCAGTATTTGCTTGATCACATTGCTAATACCAGAATTTTCACGAATCATTGCTGTAACTTTACTTGGTATTGCTTGGTAATGTTTATCTATCTTTTCATGAAAGAAAAGATGTAAGTGTTCAATTGCTGACAGATTTCCAGAAAATTTAACTCCTCTGGCCTCTGAAATAATATGACCCTTGGTAAACATTTAGCCGCTAGTTTATCTATTAGCAGCCATAGAAGCCACCTTCTATAAACGCATTGATTCAATAACCTGATGACTGACAAGAATAGAAAACAGATTCCCATTTTAACCCCGCGCTTTTTTTGGGTTCCTTCTCCCCACAGTTCTTTCAGCAGCAGACGCACTATATATGTTAAAAACGCTGCTATTATGAACCAGCCTGAACGCAGATGGTTTTGGGTGAGCAGCAGGCCAGCTTGATTCAGATGCGGCCATGTTGTTGACAGCACTGTTGATTCTGTTTATTCTAACCTCATATCGCGAGTGCCACTAATAGCAGCTCTGCTCTTGGGCAGCATCTATATCCAGGCATGCCTGCCAGAGTAAAGCCATTAATCAGCTAGTCAGCTGTCTGTACTCTGATTATATGTGAGGTAATGGAGTTATGCTGCAGTTGTCTCACCACAGTAACTGCTGCTGCTCACAGAGCTCAGAAACACCAGAGCATCACTTAAAGGTCCTGTGAGATGGTATCATTACTTCCACAAAGTGATGTATTTTGAGACAAGGGCAGTTTAATCTGATTTTAACAGCACAGAACTGGAATTGGTAAACACTGTATGTTGGCATTTTTAACTGGATTTTTTTTTTTTTTTTAAATACTGGCTAGTGCATTTCTAGATTAAAGTAGTTTTGGATTATTCATGATACAAGCTGGAACAGAAATATGATAAGAAGTGGCACTCAAAATTCAGTTGTATATGTTGTAATCCTTATAAAGTAGTGCACTTTACATTTATCCATGATAAAGCAAAGGAACTAAACTATATAAAGTGGACACAGGATTATTTATCTTCTACTTTCGGTGACAATTAGATAGGAGTACTTTAAAAAAATTTTGGTTAATCAATTTTAATGTTTGCGCACGTAATATTAACCCTGTTAATCATTACTTTTGGTTCAGAGAGGACCATTATAGTTAAAGATGTTTATTTACCTCCTTATACTGTATTTGTCATTATGCCTCTAATGTGGGCCCTCTCTGACTTTCTCTGCATGCACAGTAGATCAGAAGCAGCAATATCCAGACAGTGGTGTTGTTTAGTTGGTCAGTGACAACAAATTGTTTTGGTCTGATGCAGCATAGGAGGAGGAGAAGCTGGGCAGAGGTAGGTTTCAACATGGATTGCGGTTTAGCAGCAAATATGATTCAGCTGCACCACTGCAGCTGATACTATGTGACATTTTCCAGTGTCACATATCAGCTGAGGCATCAGCTTGATGGCATTTTATTTTTTATTTTTTTTAAGCATACAAGTTAAAATGATTTAGAGTCAAGGAAATGGATGATTTATTAGTTCATACAGACAATTAAATTTAGCTGCAATCCCAGTAGATAACCTGAACTCAACTCGACAAACAAACCTAACTTTAACTTTCTGCTGGTGTGTCCAAACACCCGCTGTCATTCAGCCCTGCAGACAGCAGCAGTTGTTGAGACAAACAGATGTGCTTATCACTGTCCTCCATCCCAAAGGAGAGCTGGGCGGTGTGGATGTTGTTTAAAGAGAAGCACCTTCTGGCTGTGGGGCAAGGTTGAGAGGGTCTGGGCCTTGAAAAGGCCCCCAGGCAGCCAGGTCTTCATAAATCTTTATTCTGACAGCAAGTTCCTGGCCTAGTGCAGGTTGCAGGGCCAACAGAAGAATCTGGACTCCTGCTTGGTTTGCTGGTTCTGTCTGTACAGTTTGGTCAGGATGTGGGAGTCTCACTCACGCAAGCAGAACAGAGCAAGTGAAAGACCTCATGGGAGGTAAAGATAACATCAACAGTGATCTATAGGCCTCTTTGCTCATACTGTCTGCTCTGTGTGCGTTGAGAGGGAAAGAACTGTAGAATGAGACCAAGAAAAACTGGTCTGATTGAACCTACACATCACAAAGAGATAATATCCACAGTGCCTGTATGTACAGCTTTAACCAAAGTGTGGAAAAGAAGTGTGTGTTATGATCACTGAGAGGGTCGCTGAGCTCAGCAGAGGCCAGAGTCAGGCTGTCTGCTGCCCTCGTGTGCTCTGCTCGCTGCATGGACAGACTTCCCTCTGTCAACAGTTTTGACAGAAGAGGTGATTTCAGCTGCATACAAAGCTGAGGACAAACTTCCACTGAGTGGAGAGATGAAGTGTGAATGTGAAAAATGAATATGAGGATAGATTAGTAAAACTTTTTTTTTAACTTTTGAATTTTAGCCAAACCTGCATTTTTACGTAGGATTTTCTCATTTCCTGTTAAATTTTTCACTATTACTACATTGCTTGTTCTTGAGTGGTAAGACATTACTTCAGCAATTATTGTTTTTATTTGATTTGCTGGATATAGTCTTTTTATGTAACATTTAAAATGAAAAATAAAATCAAAGGCAGGAGTCTTTTTTTTTTTCTTTCTTTAAATGTCTCTCCTTTTCATGTGAATGGGGTCTGATTACCTGAAACATACACATGCAAAACAGTTATTGAAATTTCTCTTTAAACTTGGACATTATAAATGTCATTTAAACTCTTATTATATACTAAAAACTATAAATGGGTTCAACTGTAAATGTTTTTGTCTTTTCATCATATTATCATAACCCTGCTAGCTGAATAAAATGTAACTAAATATATCTGAACTCTGTATTTAATGGACAGTTTTACAAAGGAAACATATCAAATGCTGAAACCAAAATTAAATTTTTTATAATGTACTCAGTTTTAATTTGATGCCACCAAGGCATTTTAATGAAGCTGGGAAAGGTGTATGCTAAACAGTGTTTCACCACTTTTTAAACAGTTCAGTAAACCTCTGGGAACTGAAGAGGTGGATTCTGATGTTGGGTCTGCAACAGAAAGCAATAAAAGGGAGGGCAAAGAACTGGTGCTTTTGGATTTCAGCACACTGAAATAATGGACGTGGAAATATGATCAATTAAAGCACAATGTTGATATAACAAAATTAAACAGAAAATCAATTTTATTTCTCCTGTCACTTTCTTTGCATAGTTTTTACACCCTGTTTGTGAGAGCTGCAAGTGGGCCTGACCAGGGTTAGTGTGTTTACTTTAGAGTGTGTGACTGAACTGTGTGGACAGCATGAAGTATGGCAGAGATGGAGGAGGGTTGGCCGACCATCCCACTGAGCCCTGCGTTGCTGTTTGGGTTGGCACCCTATCCAAGAGTCCTCCAATCCAAACACTGGAGAGCTGTTCACAGCCCATTAGTCCTGTGATTGACAGGGCAGCCCACCACTCAGAGGGCTGCACATGATGGCTGAAGGATGTTGCTTATTACTGCCAAGTGTTTGTCTCTGCGGGTGATGATTTAGACATCTAATTGATGTAACTGTAAAAGCATTTTATATGGTTAAGAGTGTCAGTTTGGATCTACTCCTATGGTGATTATTTTTCTTTTATTTAGTCATATTTTCTTCTTATAGAAGCATCATTCAAGGTATAAATTGGCACTTGTAGGGGCTTGGTGGTGGCCTTGACTAGAGCTAAATTTATGGATCTCAATTGGACTTTGGCTCTTGTGTTTACATGACTCTGGTTATATAAACACTGCTCCTGACATGGTTTGGATAGATGTAAACAGGCCGTGTCAAAGTTTAACCTAGTCACATTACATGACTGATTATGATTTCATTATTATGGACCTTGATTACGTGCCAGATAATGATTCTAAAAAAAGTTATAACGTAGACGTCCTGCAATATCTCTTCAATTGAGCCCATGTACTGGGACAGTAAGTTTCTGCTGCTGCAGTGTTTAAAATGTTGCAGAACAAACTGTTCAAAAGATGAATGAAAAGGAAAAACATGAACATTTACAGTAAAGGGATTCTGTGGGTATTTTATCCTGGATGAACCCCCATTTTGTTGCAATTGACTCTAGGTTGTAACAAAAAAAGTGTGTCCACAATATTGAGTTTTAAGTGATTTATTTACAGGAGGAAAAGGAAATCAGTTGTGTGGTATGTGGTGAGTCTGTTCTTTAGCCTAGAAATCTCTCTTTTGTGAACAGAGAAGAACAAGAATAAATCTCCAGGTCACAAATGGTCCCCAGTGACGGCCAGCTGTTTGGGCTTCCTCTGCTCCTGCTCAGGGTCACATGACTTTAGAAGGCAAACTCTGCCATCACACTTTCTTTCCCAAATAAAATGACATGAGTGAGTGTTATTAAAATTGGCTTCATCACACACTGGATTGTTTATGACTTTGAGACCCTGACCCAGGGGAAAATTTCACTTCCTTTAATAATTTCCTAGTTCGAGACTTTCATCCTTAGCAATATTTGGTCTTTAGTGCCCGTTAGTTATTGCACTAATAGGTATAAATATGCCATAGTTGAAACCTTCTTTTTAGCATTTGCTTACCTATTAAACATCACATTTTGTGTTTCTATTCTCAGTCTGTTAGCAGGCTTCCATTAGCATGGCAGCAAAGAGCCCAAAATCCATTACCATTTTTAATCTTAAATCGTGAGTTGTTTAAATTAATAAACTTAAGTTAACTAATTAATCAAAAATCTTTTAGAAAAACATTTGAAAGTTCAAAAATGCCTTTATTCCAAGTGAGTCTTTTTTTGGAGGGGGGGGTGTTTTGTTGTTTTGTCTGGTTTAGTTTTAACGCATATGAACCATGTGCTGTGGCCATACTTATGTGGTAGCAGTGTCTTAGAAAAGAGGAGCGAGCTTCAGGAGAAAGTTGCAAGTTTTGCTTTATCTTTTAGTTTCTTTAGCTTTTCTGCTAGCGGCCACTTTTAAATATCTGCTAGTTTGGGTTCAAGACAGAGATCCCCTTTTTGATTTTTACGATTTGGCTTAAAACCCTTAATAAAGCTTAGTTGGAGTTGAACCAGGTGACCCTGAGCCATCTCTTAGTTGTGCTGCTATAGGTTCAGCCTACTCAGACTTCCAATGTACTGAACACTCATAAGCACACATAAGTGAAACTACGGTTGCATATCACAATCGTAACCTTTAAAAAAAAAAAAAAAAAAATGCTACGCTTTTATTACCCATCTATTTCACACCTGTGACAGTTGATTGTTTCTCCCTGAAACTGGTTCTGCTGGAGTGGGGGTGGGGGATACTACCACCCTATTTATACCAAGTGCCTTCACATAAGGGATTGTCTGGTTGTTGAGGTTGTTTTTGCTCTAATATTGTACGTTCTGACAATAAATAAAAACTAAATGAACTAAATAAGATTACAACTGCTTTTGGTACCTGCAGTTACACTGATATGCACTAGGGGTTAAACAGTTGAGCAAAGCAGTGGCACATTTAGGTTTCCCAAGTTTACTGGGGAACTGACAGTCACAAACATGTATCTCCTGTGGGTGTGGTAAAAAAAAGTGTCATAAATGTCCATCACCTGATTAGTATGCACTCATCCTTGTTGTTCCCTAGAAATCCTGATTTAAGGCTCACTGGAGGACAGATGGAAGGGCCGTCCACAGCATTTCTGTGCTCTTGCTGGGAACGTGGGCTCTGTGGCACTGGTTCTCACCATTAACGGGGCTTCCCTCCTGAATAGACCCTGCCAAACTATGCAGTGTCCCGCCGAGTCCAGAGATGAGGACATGGGCTTGCAGTGAAGCTTAGCTGTTCCAACTTCCTATCAATGACAACAAACATCAATCTTAGCCGCCCTTAGTCTTGAACCCCGCCAAGCATGACTCCAGTTAGAAGAAAAAAAGCAAGAGCTTCAGGCTGCTGGAATTGAACAAAGGCTGGCTTATCCTCTGAATATGTCTCTTAGCAGGACAGTTCATCTTTGAATACCCTATGGTTCAGAGCGGAAGAAATATCATAATTTTTGTGCTTGACTGTTGTAGTTCAGTCACTCTCCTTCCTTCTTCCTCTCCTCCCACACTTCTCTCCTCTGCCTCATCAGCAGATTTCAGTGGCACTTAGGTTTAATAAAGTTTGAAACAAAATCCAACCCTGTTGCTTCCATTTTGAGTCAATCCAAAATATGCCATTTAACACGATACATGACACTTCCAAAAACAGTCTGTGACATTTATTCTCACACCTGCTGAAGTCCAGCAATAACCCTGTTAAATATGAGTGGTGTGGACTTTTGCTCAGGAGCGGTAGCTTTCTGGTTGGTTTTCTGAAACTGAATTCTGCCTCACTGTCACTGATTAGAAATGTGTTAGAACAGATCACCATGCTCCTCCGCTCTCTTACCACTCACCTTAGGTTTTCAGCAGTTTGTTTGTTCAGGTGCAGAGACCCGCGACCCATTTTTGTTTCACGACTGCTGGCTTTAATACAACTCACAGATTTGTGAAATGGAGAGGAAGGAAGAGTTAAACTTGTCAACATTATATATTTGTAATTTTCTTTTGTTTTTTCTATAAAGCTGTTCATAAACCATTGTCCTCAAAGTGTCTCTTCCTGTGTGGTGTCCTTCCATTAACAGTGTTCTAATTGGTTTGTACAGTGAACACATGAACATCAATATCAGCAACCTGCAAAACGTGATGCTCTTGGGTTCTTGTTCACAGCTTTCATCTTTATATGGTGTTCTCATGTATGATCTGGTCCTTGGAAATCCTTATTAGGCTTCTGTAGCTTCTATGTAATGCTTATTCTTTAGTCATTTGTAAGCAAGACATTGCTAACACCAACCAATCCGTAAATGACAAGAGCAGATTTGTCAAATATTGATTTACAACTTTATGTATTGATGGGTAATTTTACAACCCGTATTTTTAATTTCACTTGGACATGTTAGTATGGAAGTTCTTGTAATTATTATTTTATTTTTATTAAGCCTGGACTGTGATTGATTTTGCTCTTGTCTACAACTGAGATGTGAAAAGAACCTTTTACCCTCCTTCACTTCAGGGGTGGTCATGAAGTGGTTGACAAAGTTGCCTGACAACAAGGTTCCTGATTTGAGTTTTCTATTCTGTGTGAAGGTTGCATTGTAGCCACACTAGGGGCATGCTCAGGTTAATTGCTGCTCTAATTTGGCCATCTGCGTCAGCTGTGACAGGTTTCAGGCTGTGAAAGTCTTAGATGAAGATTGACTAATCAAATGTAGTCAATGTTGAAGTCCTAGGAATTCCAAAGAGTTGGCGAACCTAGACAGAAAAGATATGGGCATGTCTTGATGAGACAACATTTAGATGAATGAATAATAATAATAATAATAAAACAATATAAAGTGCCGTTTGAGCCAATTCTAAGCGTAGGTTATTTAATTTTCAACCACCCAATTGTGACCACATTCACACATCCTAATGCCTAATTTAACTCAAATGTAATCGCATTACACAGCAAGGCTGCCATATGAAACTCAAACCTAATTTAATCGCTGGGGCTTTTACTATAAGGAATATATTACCATATATAGTCTGCATATAGGGTTATGTGGTTCTGAAGTATTTGAAGGTTACTATTCTCCTTGTACAGCAGCAGAAGCCAAAGTAGCCAGGAGGTGCCAAAAAGCACAGACCAGACGGGGTGGTCCGGAAACGATCTGGAGATCCAGTGAAACTTAACAAGCATGTTCCCTTTGGATGTTAAAATGAAGTGTAACACAGATATTAATGTAGCAAGTATCACAACACAGCAGAGGAATGTAAACTGGAGCACTGGGACATCAAGCTGGACGCTAACCAGCTGCAGCCAAATACCCCCATAGTCATAATAGCCTGAAATCCCTACCCCCTTATGACCAGCAAGGCTCAGGTCTCAGGTTTTCTTCACAGCTGGCCAGAAGCAAGGTTAAAATGGCTCCTCCTGGGGATAAAAGTGTATAGTTGCTTATTTGGGGATTGGGCAGGGTTTGATTGGCATAAATCATTTGTTATACTGAGAGGCTTTAAGGCTAGTGCATGAATTGTATATAGAGGGCTACATGGCTGCTGTCTAATCTTTAACAATGTGTGTGTATGATTGCTCTTCAGAGGTTGCTGTCCTTTGGGCTGCTCACCAGGTTCATCACAGTTCAGAGTACTACAACCTTACCACTGCCCTCAGACAATCTGTCACCCAGCCGTTTACCTCATGGGTAAGACAATATTCATTATTTTAAAGGATGTGCTGGGTTGTCATTAATTGAACTCACTTTCCCTTCTTAGTAGTAGTTTCACTGCTTAATTTATTTTTTAATGAAATTAAATAATTCATTCAAATAATATTTTTAAAATATCTTTAAAACATCTTTTAAAGGATGTTTCAAGTGATAGCCTTTGTTTTAAACACACAGATTTTTTTTTTTCTAATAGAACAACATGATTGCATTCAAACATAAGTTACAGTATTAGACAGTTGTAATTTGAAAAACGAGATTCGGCTAACTACAGTAACTAGCTATCTCCAAAGAGTCTCTCATTCCACAGTCAAACTCCAAGTCCACTGTAGCAGACTGCATCTTTTACTGCTTGTGGTGTAGAAACCTGCTCTGAGCTGGAGGGCCACTCTAAACAGAACCTGTGCCAGGTGCAGACCTGTACAGCTGCAACGTAGAACATGGACTACCACCAGTGCCAGCAGTAGTTTTAGGTTGATGAGATGATGACTTCACTGAAGAGTCAGTTGATGTCATTGTGACATACGTTTTTAATTTAAGCCTGGGTGCATCAAGTGTCATTGCTAACAACAAGAATACAGTGTAATTTCATGGGAAACATTGGATGATGAACGACTGAAATATTGTCTGCATATCCAAAACTTGATGTTTTTTTTTATTTTATTTCTCTGCACCATGGAGCTGCCTCATTGTCCAAAAACAATGAAAAAGAAATCTAGTCACACTTTGGTACTAGATAACTTGATTCTTCTGATCACAGTGGACTTGGAGTTTGACTCGTTTACTCAAGTGCAATCCAACGGCTGTAAAGACTCTTGACCACCAAATCTGCCCAAAATATGTCCCTAACAAATGGACTCCTAATATATAACTTCTAATATAAAACACTTTGAGGCAATTGACTATTGGGATTTGGCGCTACATTTAAAAATTAAAATAAATGACAATAGATGGAACAGAAATATTAATTTAAAGTGTTTCACTTAAATCTTTGAAAGCTTCAAGACTCAAATCTCTGACTGTGGAAAGAGTTTTATTCAGTTTTGAATAATAAACACTTAAACCTACAGGACATTGTTACCTGGATTGTTTTACTTTTGTTTAACATAGTCAGTCAGGAAAATAATAAAAGCATCATTTAGCAAAAACAGGCTTATCGTTCCCCCTTATTGGAGCAATAAACCTGTGTTATTGGGACCCTGTCACATTGTACTCTGGTTCCATTAGATTTCTGTTGAAATCTTTCTTTCTTCAGGTTTTCTATTTGCCGATGGCTCTGGCTGTACCTCCATCCATATTCGCTGTTCACATACAATTAAACCTGCTCTACCAGTTCTGGATTCATACTGAGGTAAATGTCAAACAGGCTCATTCAACAGTGTATGTGTTTTGTTTTTTTTTCTGTGGAAAAATACCAAAACAAGGACCTGATTTTAATACTAACCCACGGTAGTTTTCCATATTCTTTGCTTACGTTTTCACTAGGTGTGTATTTATAAGAGATTTGGTGTCAGTATATTATAAATATGACACTGTTTCTGTTTAAAGGTTTGGAATGGCATTTTCCTATAAAAACGACTCACTTGTTATGTTTTTATGCATATATATTTTTCCCTTAAACTGAATCTAAATCATTACAGACTCTGGATGTATGTCATCATCAAACTGCATTTCCTGCCTGGTTGAGTGGTTGCTTGTAGGTTAATAGTCATTTTTCATGGAAGATCTAGAGTTGTCTGCAAACACCTGCTACCTACTTTCTGAGGAGTAGTGAAACTTAAAAAAGTGAAACATTCCCAAAAAGGAGAACGTTTGCCTTCAGAGTTAAAGTTGCAATATTTTTAAATTGTTTTGTTTGCAGCTGTAAGAACAACTGTTACCTTGAAGCTAAATATTTTAGTACATATGTAAGAATTCCTTTTCTAACAATAACAAAATTTCAATGAGGTACAATTAAGTGCTGAAATGAAACGTTTTTGCATGTTATATTTGGTTCTACAACAGATTCTAAATGCCTTCAGGCATTTTTGAGCAGTTATTTAGAAGCATTATCTAAATAGACATTAAGTGGTCACCTGGCTATAGACATTGGATGTTGAGAACTGGCAGATAATCACCTTACTGTTGGGGAATTCTTCTGCAGATTTCAATTCAGGGTAGTTTTTCAAAGTTCTGTTTATCTATGGTGACATAATGTCTGGAAAAATGCTTATGTCAATTATTCAATGGCATAATTCAGTAACATGGCTGCAACTTCATTGTTTAGTCAAAGAGGTATTATACCTCTATGATGCAATTATAAAATATTTTCAGGCAGCATGTAGCACTACAAGATTAGTATTACCTGAATTAATGTGGTTGTTGTTTAAAGAATCAATAGGAACAAAAAATTTGTAAAGTTGTCTGTCTCTCTGTGCCAGTGCTAATCTGTCTGTTAAGCCAGACTTTTGTGGACTCCATGTTGCAGTGGAGCCTGTATTCAATAAAAAATAATGAGATTTTATGAAATATTCCAAACAGAAGCATGACCATTCTGTCTGCCTTTTAAAGTGACTGAGAGTATCACTTTTACAATCCCCACAATCGTTAGAGGGAATGAATGGATTTGGAACGCCCTCGATCTTTTAGTGCGCTATTAGTGAGAACAGTCGTAATAGTCACAATTTTCTGAGGGATGTAATTTATGCCTTCTGTTTTTTTTTTTTTGATGTCATAGAATTTACTGGCTCACTATTCGCTGCAGCTTCAGAGCTGGAGTGAAGTGGTGGAGACCCCTTTCATTCAAGATAAAACTCTCACGCTCGGCTGCCAGGCGCAGCCATTATGTGGAAATAATGAATCGCAGAGAAATTCTGTCCAACCACGCACATTTCTCCGTCTGTCATACTGATGTGATCCATCGAAGAGAAACATGAACTGTGTGAAATATGCTCAGTGTGACCTCTTTAATCTATAATGACTCACGGAGGAATCAGTTTGGTACCTTCCAACAAGAAATGAATAAGAAAATGTATTCCTGATGGTTTAAACCTCATGGGTGTTGGACTAGACTGTGTGTGTGTGACAATGTCTTTAACCATTGTCAGGAGTTTTCTGCTATTGCCACAAAGTCTTTTTTCCAACACTGTAGTTGTTGTACTAACATCACCATAAATAATATTATTTATTGGAGAAATTAACTCTTTTGAGTGTGTTAATCAGGGCAACAAATGTAATTATGGATGTTATGAATATTTGAAAGTGATTCTGACAGCTATAGTAAGGCTTCCAACAGCAATTTGCTGGAATATTTAACTTTTTTAGTACTAGTTTAGATTTAAAGTTGCCCAAATTATTTCCATCGGCCAGTCTTGGTAGCTGGGTATCGGCCCGCCAGGACCTCCGCTCCTGGCCGCCGCCTGGCTCACAATGCACCCGACCCCTATGGTACCTCCTGCGGGGTCTCTCTCTTAGAGATAGGGTGAGGAGTTCGGCAATTCAGGAGGGGCTCAGAGTAGAGCCGCTGCTCCTCCACGTTGAAAGGAGACAGTTGAGGTGGTTCGGGCATCTGAGAAGGATGCCTCCTGGGCGCGGTGTTCTGGGCATGTCCCACCGGGAGGAGGCCCTGGGGCAGACCCAGGACACGCTGGAGAGATTATATCTCTCAGCTGGCCTGTGAAGCCCTTGGTGTTCCCCCGGACAAGCTCTAGGAAGTGACTGGGGAGAGGGCGGCCTGGGCTTCTCTGCTTAGGCTGCTGCCACCGGAACACAGCCCCGGATAAGCGGAAGAAGATGGATGGATGGATGGATGGATATTTCCATTGGTCAGAGAAATGGTTTTGTTAATGCAACTCTTGCCAATTGAAACACTAGGGCAACAGTTTTATTCAAATTCAAATAAAGTTTCATCATTCCACTATTTAATGTTTGTTTCTTAAGCATCCACAGTTTTCAAGAAAATTCATTGTGATCATTGACAGTTTTCTTTGTGGTAGCTACATGAATACTTCTGTGCTGCCACCATCAGACCAGTTATACCAGTTGCCTTCACTTACAGTACTGTAGCATTCCTGCTCTCCAGAAGATGAAACTTCGTGAGTTTACCCACTGCAGCAAAAGGGTTTTCTGTCCACTTCATTCCAAGCAGAATTGTTATTGCATGTAAAGTAATATATATTTGGTACTATTGCTCTGTTTTGGGACCCCCTGCGCCCTTCAACATACACACAGGTGTTAATGACTGCAGACATTACATTGAGATGTCTGAATGGGACCAGATGGAAGAAGAGTGATTATTCTAGTGTTTCGACAAACAGGCAGTTGGACTAGTGGCAATAACAGCAACAACTGTTTCATTCTGGTTTCTCTGGGAGATGGAAAATAATAAGTTAGGGTTACTGTCTGAATTTTGTCTTTACTGGAGCATAAACGAAGCAAAAAGGACAAAAAGAAATTAAACACTTCAATGCTGTCACTAGGAAACCAAGTAAAGACAGTTTATTTGTATTTTAATTTGTATAAGGAAAATGAAACTTTATTACTTTAAAGTTGATTTTATATCTTTCTTCCAGTTAATCAGAGACCTTGGACCTCTGGAGTGGATCTTGAACACTCCAAAACACCACAGAGTTCATCATGGTAAGAGGACGGTAATTTTATCCAACCTTACGTTGTTTACATCAAACATTGCATAAGGACTGAAAGATTGAATGAGTAGACATGTTGGAGATGTTTTATGGATCAGAGTTAATTCTGAAAATGTTTATATCTATCTATCTATCTTGTGAATAAGTAATACAGCAACCTCACGAATGTAAACTCAACAGGGCGGAACCTTTATTGCATTGACAAGAACTATGGTGGTATTCTGATTATTTGGGACAGATTATTTGGTAAGTAATTTGTATTTGCTTCTTATTGTTTTTCTTTTGAATGCAAGTGAATGTACTTTATTTATGACAGTGTAACTTTTAGTCTGTGATGGCATTTGTAGAGTGTGACAGCTGGATCACCACTGAGTTGTATCAACATTTGTATCTGTTCTAAAATAATAAAATTCCTACAATGGGATTCATTCTTAATGCCACCAGTGCTGCCCCCCACATCTGTTTTGTGCAAAAGGCAAATGGTTCTTCTTGCACTGACTATACCATTTATAGCTGCTGTTGACATGCATTATTTTTAGCCACACAGACCTCAAATACACAAAACTGCATAGTAACCCTTGCACGGGAAACTGTATTTCTATAGATTTTTTCTAAAATTTGAAATCGGAACTTTCCCTTCAAAGATTCAAAGCATTCAGGTGAAATACTTTAATTATGATTACATTTCTGTATGATGGACTTTCTGTACCATGAAAGTCTTCCAGGTGTTGTTAGTTTCTCCTGTCTGTGATGATCTTGATTACTTGAGTTCAGAACAACTGAAATTCTTTGGTTTATGAAGATATTTTAACTCTCACCTGATTTTCTTTAGTTTCAAAAACTATTGGAGACCCCTATTGAGGTTGTCCCTTTGGAGGTGGTCCTGAGAGTGATTGTGAGTCTACACGAGTGAGGCTGTGAACCCAGGCATGGGTCATTATGCTCACAGGAGTAAAGATGTGGAGTCTGAGACATTGCCATGTCACACGGCCATAAAAGTTAAGGTCATCTGGTTCAAGGTTTGAGTGGGGGTTGAAATGCCTGCAAAGGGATGTCAAGACTGTGACTTATAGGTGGGGAATATTTGGTGTCGTATGCTTCAATTTGGTGATGATGGCTCACAGTAGAAATAGATGGCCTCCTCTCAAATTGTTGTCATTGTCCAAAATATGAATATTCAGAGGCACTCCTTTGAGGATACGAAGTGTATCCGTACGTCTGCGGCTGACAGTCCACTATGAATGAAATACCTGGGACTCCATCAGTTTTTAGAACCAAAGAAACATCACAGATGAGAAGTGAAACCTCTTCATGAACTTGAAAAGAAATCCTGTTCCTTTCAACTCAAATGCTTAAGACTACCGTGGCCTACATAACTGAGAACATGCAGACATACCTGTGATGCTTGGGCTTGAAAAATTAAGGTATCACCCAATACTACAGTGATGAAAATAAAACAGTTTGCCACAAATGTCTGTGCAGGGTATCTGTTTAAATCATGAGAAACACACTTCTCTGTAGTTGATGGTGGTTTTATAGATGTTGAATAGATGTTCCTGGTGTTTTTATAGTACCTTATTGTTTTTAGGGTATATGTTCAAAGAAAAGTCAGTTTATGCAAAGGATACTGACTCAAAGGAGCGTTTCTACATTCCCTTAGTAGCATTTTCACTGTTAAACTGGAGGCCGAATTAACCTTTGTTAACCATTGTCTGTCACTAACCCTCTCAGAGTTTTAGCATCTTTTAGTTCATTTTCGTTTTACACTTCAGTTTTATTGTCTTGGTCAAGTGAACAACAGATAAAATCAATGAAAAGCTGGTGAACGTGGAGCATTTAGCAGCTGGGTGGAGGGACAAATAGCTTAAAGATGAAGAAAATGCTAATAACAATAGAAACATGTGATTCATTTCATGTTTGTCTTTCTGGTGACACATTTTCTTTGTTGGATATTTAAACATCTTAAACTTTTAAACCTTAATGTATTACCTCAGGTTTTAAGAATAAATAACAGGAATAGAAGTTTGAGTCATTTATTCACATCATTTTGTTTTGCACACCGCTATTCATACCATCCCCAGGTACCTTTGCTCAAGAAGCCGACCAAGTCGTGTACGGCCTGGTTTTCCCCATCAAAAGATTTGAAATCCTCTATGTGCAGGTTAGTCTCATCTTTCATCATTGATGTGGCTACCACAAGTTGGCGATTGGTCAAGCAGCTCACCTCCATCTGGGTATAAACACCTTTGGTAGATGAGGTGTGAGCTCATGTTTCCCTCACTGGCCGAGTGGCCATTTTGTAACCATAACATTATGACTCTACTCTAAACAAACTGCCCAGTTGAGGTGAAAGAGGCCAATAAAATGTAATGCCAGGTGGATGTTATGATTATTTTTGCTGCCATCACTGTTGGCAGAGCACTGCATGAGCAATGTTCTGCCCAAAGAAAATAGAAACATTCATTCTAGGATTATTGCTGTTCCTTTGTTAGCATTCATCAGTTAAATGTAGTGTTTGATTATGTATTAATGTCTAATTTGGTTGTATTTTTTTCCCCTTTTAGTTGCATTACTACTTGTATTTGTGGAAGAAATCCAAAACCTACAAAACTATCAGCAACAAACTGTCAACTTTCCTCAACGGTCCAAGTTGGAAACCTGGTAAACGTCGGCTGGGTGACCACAATGACAATCCAAAGGTTTGCATCATTTCTAAGGACAAAATGCCCTCATGCTTCATTACCCATCATTTTGACAGACACAACACACAGGCCTAAATGACTCAGAGCATTCCTTATTGAAGGACTCGTATATTCTGCCAGTTTTACAAGAAACTGCCACATCAAATAAAAGCTGCAAAGCCTTTGTAGAGGCGACACAATAAGTTTAGTTTCACTGTCTTTAAACACAGTCTGCGTGAATAAAACCACTTGCAGTTTAGCGTAAATGTGCATGTGTGTGCGTGACTTTGTGTGTATGCAGAAAGAAATACAGGCTCCAGCTGAATGCCCCGGTGGTTAACTTTGAAATAACGCTGATGGTGTCGCATATTTAGTTCCCTCATGCTTCAGACTGCAAAAAAAAAAAAAAGTCCCCTTTGACTTTACGATTAAATTGGCTCTTTAAACCCAGCAGGGTAATTCTAAACATGGTCAGAGCTGGAACTTAACTGAAATATCTTGAAAGGCTTTATGTAGGCGGCTACTTCTTGATATCTGCTGGTGAAGGAAAGAGGAAAAAGAGGGGAGTGAAAGAGGAAAAAGGGTTCAACGTGTTTCAACTCTGAGAATAAGCAGAGCAGCAGACTGGAATATCTACAGGGTTGGGGATGGGATTTTGAGGGGGAACCCACATGTGATGGTTTGGTTCCTCAAAATCCTGGGAAACCCCCTGAATGAGAAACAGACATCGCTGATTGGCCAGTTATTTTTCATTCCCATAAAGTCCTCAGGGCTTAATTACTTATTGTCTTGGACAGAAGGGAAAAACAGGTCAAATGACTCAGGGAATTCTTACAGAAGGACTCAGATATTCCTCAGTGTTTAAGGGAAACCGCTGCACCCAATAAATCCTGGATGACTTTGTAAATGGAAAACAACAAGCTAATTTTCACCAGTTCTGAAATTCCACTAGTAGGATGCTAAAGTAAGAAAATGTCTTTTTGAAGAAAGGCACATTGGGTGGGTTTACAAGTTTGTTTGTTTTTTTTAAATTAAAGTTTAGCATCTTTTCCTCATCTTTATCATACCCTTTTGTTTTTTCACCACCAGCATGCAGTGTTTATACATGGCATATTCTCAGAGTTAGCCACTGGGTGCAATTGCATTCTACAAATGGCATTTTCTTTGTTTCTGTCATTACTGGTAGAGAATAATTTTGTCATGCATGACTCAGATGATTTGCTGGAAATGATTCATGCACATATCTGAACATGCTGCAAAATGGTGACATGCATTTAGAGAAGAAAGTTTGGTGGTTGCAGACGGTTTCCTTTAATCCAGTCTGTTAACCTAATATGAGACGACTGGACCGCTTAGCTCGTTATTTGTTCAACAGAACAGTGAAAAGAGTCTGTTGTTGTTTATGTTCTGTTGCATGTCATAGTACCCTTAAAGTCGTCTTTTTCTTTGTCCAATGGGAGCTATGTGTATCATTTTAAGGCAAACTAGCGTGAGGTGTAGCAAATAATAAAACCTATATTGACCTAACACCCTACATCTAATGTTATTAAAAATTAGCATAGCATTGCTGTCAGTACCTGTGTGTCAAATGTTAAGGAACATGCCTCAAATGCCCAAGCATGCAGTTGTACAGGGGTACGTTGCTTGGGCATGGGTGACTATAACTGTGTTTGTGTAAACATAACATCTGAGAAAATTAATTTATTGATTATCAATCTGAAATTTGTAGACTATTGTGATAATGCCACAATCATAAAGCAGACATGTGTTGTTGTGTGTGTGGACGAAGAAGCCTGTGAATAGTCTTGGTGCATTTTCTATCATCATTTGAACTATTTTAACTATTCACAGGCTTCTGTGAATGTGGGGTAATGTGTCACTGGTTAATGGCTTCAGTTGTTTTTTGAGTCAGAAATAATAGCATACATGATGTTTTTAGAAGATTTTTTTGTACTAGTTTTGAATTCAATTGACAGCATGACATTAAAACTGTTACCATCAGGGTAAAATTAGTATTTAAGCCTTGTTGGCTGTGAGAAACTGTTCAAAAATATCAGGGTTCGGGGAATTAAACATGTTTATTTTCCATTCGCAGGTTACCGGAAAGGAAGTGCCTCATAATCCCAGCTGGTCACTGCCTGTACAAATTTATGCAGTCATACATTTCCTTTTGGTGCTGAAGACTTACCATGATTTGTTTGAAAACAAGATGGTATGTATTTGTCACATTAGACAAAGTGATTGTTATTAAACTTTATTTGGAGGGTGACACTTCAGCTCCCTTCATTGAGTTCTTTAAATTCCCTTTTTTTTAGTTGGATTTGTCAGATATATAGGATTAAATCTGGGGTAGTTTAGTCTAGACTAACTATTGATATGTTTAGGCTACTGTAATCCCTCAAAGTATGACAAGGTGGTCCAGAGTTCCCAATTTAAGACTGAGTTTACGTGTTTGTTTTCCAACACTGATTCATCCAGTTATCCAGTTTGTTGTGGCTGGTCCATAATGGAGCAGAGTCCTCTACTTAGCCAGCAGAAAAAGACTAGCTGTGTCTAACATCATGACAGAATGACGGATCAGCATTCCCCTTTAAAGCAACCTTGTCTATTATTTTCCACCCAACAAGCCAAAAGACCCCCTTCCTCCTCCTTCAGGAAAAAAAAGAAAGAAAAGAACCTCCCCAGCAGTTATCTTTGGAAGGATCCTTCCCCCAGGCACAGTTTTGGTTAGCCAGAAAGAGCTGTCACACCCAACCTCTTCAAACTCTAAATAAAATGCCCTGTCTTCTCCTCCTCCTC
>NW_005187491.1:2271917-2285340 GCF_000239375.1 Pundamilia nyererei
GTTGTGGTCACCTCTCACACACACCTCCTCTCCAGCATCGAGGGATCCCCTCCCTTTTGGCGAACGAAACACCAGCTGGTGGTCCAGCAGTGAACACAAACTCCTCAATTGTCGAGTCAACCATTTCCCAAACCAAATAGCCTTCAGGATGCAGCAATCAGACTTGGAGGGAAAATAACAAAGTGAGCTCCTTGGCCCAACAATAAATCATGTCACTTTTATGTATTTATACCCACATGTTCGCTAGCTGCTTATTTAGCTTGACAATTGAAGACACGCTGCCGGACAATTTATGTGCTTTGTGTTAATTCGAAGCCATGAAAACATGGCTATTTCAAACAAGTGAAGCTACTCTTCAATTACATCATCATCAGGCCAGTGTGTATGCTTTACATGTACGTATTTTAAACAGTTATTATTAGAGGCAGTGAGGGAAATTGACCATCAGAACTTTTTCTCATTTAAAGTATGTTTGGGCATTTCTACCCAGCAGACCAAAAGTGAAACACACACACACACATGCACAAACACAGGTTTTGCTTTCACTCTTTTGAAGTTTTTGCAAATTACCAAAAGTACAAAAATATTCACTATTTGAGCAAAAGTACTGAGCTTCACTGGTAATCTCTGAATTAAGGTGTTCTCAATAGCATTGCCACAGGTGTACGAAATAAAGCAATAAGTGCACTGTGACTTTACAAGCAATGTTCTAAAGAGCTCACTGAATTCGTTTGCTAATATAATAGGATTCACTGATGCAACAAGTCAATTTTTGAGATTTCTACTCTGCTAGATATTCCACGATCAGATGGTGGTATTGTGAAGTATTTCAGAACAGCTGCAACGCAGATTGTAAAGTTGAAGAGTGCATATAAGAGTGCATGTAATAGTTACCAATGCTCTCAATAACTGACTTAATAACTACAGACTCCCAAACTGCCAGGCATTAACATCAGCACAAAAGCTGTACGCCAGAAGCTTCATGGCATAAAGTCCCATTTGGAGCCTTATAAGTGAAAGTTTTTTTTTTTCTTTTTTCCCACCACAGTACATTTCAGATTTTTGAAGGTAGACACATGAGCATGGGGGCATTTCTGACTGTAAAATCAAGAGCTACTTTAAGCTCATTGGCTAATGAATCACACAGTAGAGCAAGCCCTGCTTTTTCCCCCCCATTTGAATCTAATACAGTAAGAGTGCAATCAGTTCTACAAAATATAAAATGCTGAGACTACTTTACTTTAGAAGAGAGGTTTATTCAGATGTGTGGTCACTTTGGATGATGTCGTTTGTAGAGCTGTCCTTGTTACTTTACATTAACAGGTGTGTTATTTTGTTATCCCATTTAATGGTTTGCTGGAAACACACTCTCCTTAAAATAGTTCAGTATAACAGGAATCATGTTTACTTACCTGATACCTGATTCATTATTACATGTTACTGGCACTGTTTTTTTTTTTTTTGGTTTGCTTGTTTTTTCCTGTTTGATCAGTCTTCGTCAATAATGGCCTGGGTAATTAGTTAATTTGCTCATCTCAAGAGACAACATAACACAATCAGTCCTTACAGTGCTGCCACCAGATGTTAACTGTCATTTCCGACCTCTGCTGATATTGCTACAAGTTGTCAGTTGATCACTTGAAAAATTACCATGACAAAAGAAGCACAAAGTGTTTCTTTAAAAGCTCTTGGAAATGAAATGTGAGTTGATGACACTTAGGGCTTTATGGAGGAATTTCTCTCTAGTGTAGTGTCTCAGCTGCATGCCCCCTGGATGATAGAAAGACAAACAAACAACAACAAGAAAAAAAGATTAGGTTACTAAATGCATCTGGTCTGCTGAGCCTCTCGGGTTATCAGACACAGAAAAGTTCACATAACCTTTGATATCAAAACAATTCTCCTCTCATTATACGCTTACCAAAAATAATGGTATCCATAGCCCTTGAACTCCATTGCAGTGATTAATCTGCCTTAATAAACTATGAATGAAGGTCACCCTAGACTGTCAGTCCTTCACAGATGGACTGAGCTCAAATTATTTCCTCGTCTGATTCATGGAAAGCATTATTGTATCTGTGTTCCTGTAAGAGGCTCCTGGTAATATTGTGCTTATGGCAGCTTATGGGTTATGACTTGGATAAACGTATAGAAATACAGTTTTATTGCATCCTGTTGATGGGTTGATTTTTGTGCTGGCAAGCGCGAGCCCTCTGGGTATTTACAGCATGGGAGCAGTCAGTGAGATTTGGCTGTTAGACTCTGTATTGAGTGTCAGAGAAATATAAACCAAAGCTGACAGCCCACAGCATCCTCAGGAGACAATGGCTTTCCAACGGCTGCCCGTAGCCAAGGCCATAGGTTAGAGAACACAGATTAGAGCGTACGTTACTCTTTGTGTTTATGCAAGTCTGTTTGTGTGTATGTTCCAAATAGCTTGGAAAGGTCAGTGAGAATCTGCATTGGATTTCTCCTCCAAAGTTGGTTGTTTTGGCTCCATTTAGGGGATTCAAACTACAGTCTCTTCAACTGTGGTCAAGTCCCCTGTCAAGACCCATCTGGGATGATTAGAGCGTCTATGTAAACTAGGCATGTCAGTGTAAAGTAAGAGGCAGCATATCGTGTGTGCCAGTACACTTATTCCGAAGGTCAGACATGTTTTGGTTGGCATTACAGCTCTGCGGTTTATGACTGCTCTCCCAGTAAGGTCTCCTGTGATTGTAACTTGACTGGCCATGATATTGATTTAAGGGTTTGAATCTAATGTATTTTTTCCTGACCGCATTTCTCATGGTATGCAAATGTATCTCAATCCTAGATACTGTCCCAGTTAACTATTCTGGGTATGACTGGCTACGTTCTGCTCACTCTCACGTCTCTGGGGTTCCTCATCGACCAGAGGTACAGTACAGATATTTCGTCATGGATTCATTTTCAAAGAGACTTTTAGAGGATTTAAAAATTAGACTAAACAGTTAAAAATGTCTCTGGGGGGGAGGTTAGAGAAAAGCAAGACTGAGAACTATTCTGGCTTTGGTAGAGGTTCTCAAGCTTTGAGTGGCAATCATCCAAAGACTGAATTTGAAGGAATACAAAATGTGGAGTGTTAAAATTAGCATTGAAGTAAAAATGCCAAGTTGATTGTACTTATCTGTTTAGATTTCTTCAGTTGTTCTTTATTCTCCTCTGAGCTGCTAATTCCTAATAATGTATTTGCATCTTAAACTCAATGATTCTGAAAATGGCTTGCTTTTAGACAGTCCAACCTCTTTTGGGGTCCAAGAACGAATCAAAGAAAAACTCTCAACGAATCTCTGGGAGCCATAGGTCTTTGCCAGCCCAGAGTTAAAGGTCTGAACATTAGTATTAATATTACTGTGGGGTGGTCAGTAGTATGTACCCTTGTTTTCAGTAACTAAACTATGAACCTTGCATTGAATCATTTCATTTCTCTTCATTGTTACCAAATAAAACTCTGCATACTTAGCTTGTGAAATTCACTAAAAGAAACAGAAACAAGATAAAGACACACTCCTACTATACATGCTTTGTTGTGAGTGAATATAAGATTAAATTCAGTTGACGCAAGTACCGCAACACTGGAGCTGACTTCAAAGTGGGGCGACCGTGGCTCAGGGGGTTGAGAAGCGCATCTGTAACCGGAAGGTCGCCGGTTCGATCCCCGGGCTCTCTGTCCTGGTCGTTGTGTCCTTGGGCAAGACACTTTACCCTACCGCCTACTGGTGTTGCCAGAGGGGCCAATGGCGCGATATGGCAGCCTCACTTCTGTCAGTCTGCCCCAGGGCAGCTGTGGCTACAACCGTAGCTTGCCTCCACCAGTGTGTGAATGCGAGAGTGAATGAATAGTGGCATTGAAAAGCGCTATATAAATCCAATCCATTATTATTATAATTATTATATATCTCAAATCAAATCTCTCCTCATCAACTCTATTTGATCAGCACAGGAAGTTGATATTAGCTCACATTAAAATATAATTATTCCATCTAAGTGATGCGTTGTTGCTTAATGTGTCCTTATATTCAGGCCATCATCGGCTGTCTTGGAGCTATTTCGCTGTGTCGTCATGATGACATTGCTGAGGTACAACTACATGAAGCCCCTTGCACCTTCACTGGCAGTGCCTACAGAGGTAAGTGCAACTGTAATGTGTGGAGTGCAGTTTAAAATAGGCAGCAGGACTTGAGATTTTCTTTTCATTCTACTTAAATAATAAGCAAATATGTGTGCCGTATATGAAAGATGGAATTGGTGTTCATATCTGGAAAGTGAAGCCAGTGCAAAAGTACCTTAAACCTGCATTTTTAAAAATAGAAGGGCTGATATTTTATATTAAAAATAATAAATATATAAATAATAAATAGGTGCGCAGGGAAGAAAAAAGCCCTTACACTTAAACACATCTGTGAGCTCTGTCTTGAGAATTAGTTAATCCATGTTGCTAGTTGCAAGTCTTGTCTTATGCAGCATGATAATGCAATTTAGCAATTCTAAGCACCTATTATTGCTGGTGTACAGCAGGTGACTTGGAATGTAGGACACACATATTAACAAGCATACAGTTCATGGAAAAACTCTGTTCGTTTGCTTTTTTGGCACTTTTTTTATGATTATTACACATAACTTGTCTAGGACTGCCACGACAGACACTATAGGCAAAAGTATCGGGCCACATCTCTTAATCTCTGAATTCAGGGGATTTCATAGCACCTAGCTATGAAGTTTGCCTTTGCAAACATTTGTGAGAGAATAGGTTATTTTATGGAGCTCACTGAATTTGAGTGTGGTATTTTTAACAGATGCCACCATTGCAACAAGTCAGTTTGTGAAAAGTCTTTAGATATTCCATGATCAACTCTATGTGGTGCCAGGAAATTGCAGCTCAATTTTAAAGTGGCAACCAACCTAAAGTTACAGAGTAGGCTCGCCGTGTGCTGAGGCAGACTGTGCATTAGTCGCTAATGCTTTGCTGAGTCGGTCACTGCAGCGCTCATAACTTCCTCTGGTCTTAACATCAACACAAACTGTATGCTGAGGGCTTCGTATTGTTTCCACAAACAAACAGCAAACTGGAACCAACTGAGCCTCAGAAAGAAAGAAACATTCAACAGTCATCGTACTGCGGCTTCAACACGCTTTATGGCTGGCTACTGCTAATGACACATACTTTTCTGTTTCTGTGGCAACCCCATCAGACCTGCTAAATTGGACTGAGTCAGTTGCACAGATGCAGTTATGTGACAATTCATAAGACAGGTGAACTATGGAGGATTTATATATTTAATTAGCAGTTTATCTGCTCATTCCTGCTGCTTCTCGCTGTTTTCCAAAGTAACACATTGCTTTATTACTAGCTGCTTTGTTAAAATGTGCTACTGTGCACCCTGATCTTTAGAGTCACTGCAGTTTCTGCTAAATTTATGATTACAAATACGTATTGCATATTTCAAAGGCTGTTCATTTGCTGGTTTAGCAACATCTTTCTTTAGCATTTTCTTTTAGCAGAATTGATTATTAGTGAATAATGGTCTGTCTTTATGCATTCCTTTGATGGTGTTAATACATCCTGGTAATGATGTTTGCTCTTAGTTGATATGCAAGTTGTAACTGGTTCACATTGCCCATTTGATCCACTAAACAATTTAGTTTAATTTTATCCACTGATTTTGTGATATCATCACTATCTTGAGTTGTTGTGCAACAATAATGGCGGCACCGTTGAATTAACAGCCACCTGTCTAGCTGCCATTTCCCTGTCTCAAAATGAGGTATTCGTCTAGATTACTTACAAAGGTGTTGTCCCTTTCACGAGTTAAACAATCTTTGATGGCGTGTCTACATGCACTGGTCCCAGAGGCCATGTTTACCCATTTTTAAGTTTGTAGTTTGGCCAAGTCTTGGAAATAACATTAATTAGCCACAGTGAAGTTGTTTTTTCAGCTGCAGATATTGGCGGTTACCAGTTAAAACAAAGAATGAAATCTGATGTATTAATCGAGTGCCCGGATCAACAAAATGCGATGGCCTTATTGCTAAAAGAAAAAAAAAAGTAGCACTAACACATGATGGTAAAATGGATGTTTAAAAGCAGCGCTGTTGACAGAGAAAATTTTAAATTTGGCTAAAATCTTACCTTGAGTTCTCTTTTCACGTGTGTGTGTGCGTGTGTGTGTGAGCTTTTCATCACACGGCATGATGTTGTTCATCCGCAGTCTGATTTTGCTCATTCATCAGGAAATTGTAGCTGTTTGTACTACTATGTTTCTTTTGGCTCAGCAGCCGAGGTTCAAAGATCATGGAAACAGCAGTTGACAAAACAAACTAACCTCAGGTTAGTAGCTGTTCTGGAGCTTCCAGTCATATCGCATGACCTTTTTATTTAGGTTTTTTTAAATACCCCATACCCCATGGAACTTATACCTTTGATATTCACATTCTCAATGTGGTGACCTTCCGAATAATTTCCAAAAACTATTTCATATAATTTTTCAAAGTACCATAATTACATGTGGTGGAAATCCTTTATTCATTTGACTTGATATAGTGTTTGGCCGCATGTGTAATTCCCTCCATCAAAGCATAGTTCAGCTTGAAAACGAGAACCAGTTTTTGTCCAAAATACATTATATGCAACATTGAAACTGTCTAAACACAAAGTCCAACCAACAACACCTAATTAGTCTGTTATTAGGGTGTAGAATAAAGACTGGGTATACAGTGAATCATTGCATGAGCATGTTTTTCTAAGGCTACTTACTAATTGCTTTCTCTGGTGGTAGTATGTTTTCTATCTCTGTGCATGTTGAAACTAGTTTTATTTAGCATCAGTCTGATTATATACTTGGAGCCTAATTCCAGCTTGTTAACTATGGAAAATACTGAAAAAAAATGTCTTAAGATGACAGTGGTATGATTTTCACAGTACAGCACTTAGAAATCCTTACTTTATGAAATCATTGAGGAAAAATATGTGAAGCTCTGGTATTAAATGCGCATATGCCCCATGTATCGTGTTTCTTCGGTTTGTGTGTGTCTAGCCTGTTTGCCTGTAATTGTGTGTGTTGTGTGGTCTGTGTTGTGTGTGTGAAATGTGTGAGCTGGGTGCTAAGTCCAGCTTCGCAGCCCTGTGATCTATGAGTCCAGATGCGTCGCCCAATTGACCATAAAATTGGCGTGCCTTTCTGGCTCTGGCAGCTCAACTGTAAGGCGGCTGACCTCTCATTACTTGCCCTCCCTTGCAGCTTTTTTTTTTTTTGTCCTCCCGCTTTCTGCCTCCGCTCACCGCTTGCCGTCTCAGCTAGTGTGAATGAGAGCAACACTTCTGGAACCAATTAACGTCGTCTGCTGCTAACTAGCGCTGGCTGATGAGATTTGCACGTGAGATTTGCAATCGCTGCTTTTATGTCCTCTGACTGCACATCTGTGGCGCTCAGGTGTTCAAATGACAACCCGAGGCTCTCCAACCTTTTCTTTTTCTCACCATAAAATGAAATAAAACTGAATGAATAATAATTCATCTAAAATGAAGCGCATAACCAATCACCTCGAGAGCAACGAAACGGGGTGATTTATGCTGCACATGCTGCACGGCTGTGTCACTTTGACAGGGCTGTAAGTTTTATGCAGCCGTTTCCTTAAGCAAATCATTAGGCCTCATTTCAAGTCATAGTACATCAGTTTGAGCTGAATGAATGTCTTGCTTGCAGGTGGGGCTCATTGAAAATCCTCACAATTTACTTGAAATGGTTCCTGACATGTTTGTGCCCTTTGTTCAGAAATACAGCAAAGGGGAATATGGTTGAACCACCCCCAGACTTTAAGGTACTCAAGTGATATATGGATCTGACGCGTGAGGCGAACGGCGGGCTCTTTGTTACAGAGGGAGGGCTTGTTTTGAAGTCGAGCCAATCAATTAACAGTCACTCGAAATGTAAAAGGGGTAAATTCCCATTTAATTGTCTTCAGACTCACTGTACATTTGAGAGAGGGGGAGGGGGAAGTACAACAAAAAAAACTAGGTCGGTTTGTGGTCCTTCAAAACCAGTGGTGTGATATACTGCACCCTTAAAACTCACAGTGGTATTTATAGTGGCTCTGGAGATTTCCCTTGTAAAGCTGCAGGCTTGACCTGTAAACCAGGGCTGCCTCTTGCTCCCAGCCGCCCACTCGCCCGCCCAAACCCACGTCTGTGCGGCTCACATGACGGCCTCACTGCTTCAGAGGAGACTAAGCTGGTAACCAGGGCTGATGGAAGCTTTAGCTCTCTGTGCATGTAATATTTATTTGTATTTGTGTGTGCTGTTAGCTTTAATTTGCTTTAATTTATGTCATTTAAATAAGATTTTAATTACATATACATACCACAAAATATTGCAGCTTATAAATATAATCTGTGTCTTTCTGGTGCACAAACTATAGAAGAATAGAAGTTTAAATTACAGTCAATATTTAAGCACTTTATTGTGCGCAACATACTGAGTTTAAGAAATCATTTATACATTAATGTCAGCTTGGATAGCTTATCAGATTTGCATGCAGGATAGACAATTTTAAAACATCTAAATAAACAAAGCCTGTTGTGCTGTGGCTGCACAGTTTAATCATTTAGGTTTGAAATGAGTGACATTTATTTAAGAAGGCTATGAATAACTGTACACTGGTCACAGCGCACTTCTGGGTTTTCTGGTCACACCAACACAACCTTTGCTAACCAGCACTACAAACCAGATTTTTCTTCCGATTATTTCCCATTCTCCACACTGAAACATAAGCTAAAAGAGTCTCTGTTTTGATGCAGTGGGCAAGTTTGGGCGTGCATGGGGGTGTGCGAGTTGAAGAGGTCAAAATGAGACTTTCTCAGGGTGAAATAAAAATAGCCGCAGTGCAGGGGTGCACAAGGAGACGGGTCAAGTTAAAATGTTATTTTTCTTTTTTAAGCTTTTGTTTGGGCGGACCTCCTTACACCTCGTAAAGGCAGCAAACCGTGGCATTTGGAGAATATGTAATTTATGCTTAAAAATTGATTTAAATAAACATTTCTTTAAATCAGTAATTTGATTCTAAATAACTAAACATTTAATCGATTTAACCACAACGTTGTGCAGTTGAGGATGTCATCACCTAAAAGCTATATTTTTGCCTATGTTTGACCTCAAACATTTTGTTTTATTCTTTTACCCTTTGCGTCACCTATATTTCTGTGTTTGCAGTGTGGCTGGGTGGGTGGGGCATTTGCACTGTGATGTAACACATGGTTTTATGCTGTGTGGGCCTCTGGTTTTGCCTGAAGGCACAAGAAAACAGGCCACAGAGCAGATCGTAGACACTCTGTATCCCAGAGTAATTATGCAACTATTCTCTCAAAGACCACTAACAGCAATTCAAGAGGAGAGCTCATAAAAATTCACCTGCCAGGCTCAAACCAGTTTTTTGGTTTTAGTAAGAAATAAAAAAACAACAACTTTGTTTACAATTCGTTTCCCCCCCCCTCCATTATTCTTGATAGCTGCAGATGGATGTAAAATTTTGAAAAGGCATCCAACTAAAATAATTTTAAAAAGCCAGAGATGCTTTTATCATGGTCTGCTTTTCTTTTCATTTACAGTGACTGAATGGTTTCCTTGTAATAAAAGAATTTAAGTTTAAGTTTATTAGCTCATGCGGGTTTGACTCTTGAAGGAAAAATAAATCTGTGTAATGCCGTTTTGATTCCAAAACGTATACATGTAAAAAATGTTTTAAACCCTTTAGGATTTTCACTCTCCGTTCTCCTGCTGATACCACTTGCCAATCTCTCAGATCCCTTTTCTGTCAGACTAAACCGGAAGGTGAGGTGCTCCACAGCTAAATGAAGAGGTCACAACAATATTATTAAGTTCATGTCAAACACAAAGGCTTCGCCTCAACACACATTCGCTTTATCTTCAACAAATCACCATACTTGTCTTTAAAAATTACAGCTCACACCCCGGCTTTCCCACCATCCCAGCCATGAGTGAGCAGATAAGGCAGTCGGCGGTGAGAGGTCGCTGTGTTGTTTCCACTGGACAAAACTCAGGTGCGAGGGGTTAGCGGTCTCTTCTTTTGAAGCAGGAATGTGTGGTGGCAAGAGGCAGTGCTGAGGTTAACAGGCTTGTTTGGGCCTGTGGAAACTCGGCGAGTATGACATCATCTGAGAGCTCGCAGGAATGGAAAAGGAAAGGAAATCTCCTCCCAGAGAGAAAATGGAGGGATTTGAAAGAGAAATGCTGGGTAGGACTGTTCCATTGGAGTAAACAGCGGGGTGGTCGAGCATACACAGTGTGAAATATTATCACTCAATGTGCAGGGGATCGTGCCCGTCAAAGAGTAACCACTTGGTTTATGTTGTCAAACCACTTGCCAGGTAAAGTTATGGAAATCTAACAGAAAGTGGACCTTTGGGAGATTTCTAGGAATATTTAGTTTGGCTTTTGCGGTATCAGGTTTTCTGGTCTACAGTGGCTTTCCTTTAAATTTGTATTCCTATTTGTGCTTTAATTCATGGGTCATTCAGTTTGTGATATAGCTTCCGAGCCAGCGTGTGAACCTGACTGAACCTGACAAAAGCTCTTCTGGTGTGTGCACGTGGCTTCTCCCTATTTTAAAAGGCACCGAAAGCTGATTTCAGAGAACTTGAATGCCGGTTTCCAAAGAAGTCTGCTCGCAAATTCAAAACATTACAAATTATAAAAGGTTTAAAGTTCAGAATAAATTAAAGTTTTATACTGTAAAATGTTTCGATAGTGCTGAATGAAGGCTTAGCATATTAATTTAGCTATCTTTATCGCAGTGCAAGCTTTCATCACTCAGGACTCAGTTTATTAATCTCTCTTTCGAGGCTACGTTCATTGGATTACTGGCTAACAATCACACGTCTGATTTTGTAGTACAATTCTTTGTGGTGTATTTTTTTCCTTAGTAGTTCAAGCTACAGCTTTTTGCCTGAAGTGAGCTGGAAAATGTCTCCTTCTGCCAGGATTTGTGAGCAGTGGGGGGGTTTCAAGTTTGGAAAGTCTTCAAATCTGAGGCTGTAAAAGTTTGAGTGGCTGCTATCAGAGAAGTGACCACAATAAGCACATTCTCTGCTGTCCGGTCACAAAACAAACTGCATGAACTGAGGCTCAATTAATATTTTCTACCCTGACAATTAAAAAGGTGTTTTAAAAAACAAAAAGGTCTGTTTGCCAACAGCATTTTTCTTCTTGGAACTTCATGTGGAACTTTCAGACTTTGTTTGAGTCCTTATCTACCACTTAAGCCAAAATCTCCAATCCACATTTTAACACCTGCCACATGTTTCTCATGCTGGGGTCCAAACATTCAAGCATGCACCTGCACTTTTACAATCATATAATTGACATGGACCTGGTTTTGGCCACTCAAAATGTGACACATTGCACTACACAGGCAATGCTGACTGTGTGCAGCAGCTTGTTGATAATGTGGTTCATAGTAACAAAAACCAACCAAAATCTTGTTCCTTTCAATGAGCCAGACTTTAATGATGAAGATGATAATAAATATAATAATAATAATAATAATAATACAGTATATTTTTTGTGACGGTCTTTCAACTTTTCTTTGGATACTAGCTGCTCTCTAACTCCAGTCAGCTCCTTGTACTCGATCATTTTCAAGGGATTTTTTTTAAATTTTTCATTCAAACATAAAAAGGCACCTAACTCACACAAATTTCCAATTGTATCTTAAGGCTGTTGCTACATCACATTTGCCAAAGATAACAGTTGGGCAGTCGTAAAATATCATTTTTTTTTCAACAGCGTGATGATTCCCAAAGAGCTATTTAGATGAAAACTTGGCGTGTCGTTATGTGATGTGCAGCGTGTCCTTTAAGAACATGAGGAAA
This sequence comes from Pundamilia nyererei, assembly GCF_000239375.1. Classification (NCBI taxonomy): domain Eukaryota; kingdom Metazoa; phylum Chordata; class Actinopteri; order Cichliformes; family Cichlidae; genus Pundamilia; species Pundamilia nyererei. Next base: position 2,283,826 of record NW_005187491.1, read on the forward strand.
CTGGGCAAATGGAGGAGAAAGACAGTGATGTGTCTTAAAAAATGTACAGCACATAAACTGTATCAGAAAGTTATGTCCTTAAGAAATTCAGCAGTTGCTGTGTACAGAAAAGACCTAATACAGGACCTGAAGTCTGTCTACTGCTTTGCCAAGGTCTCAGCAGTAGCCATAACAAGGCCACTTATCATTCTTAGATAGTTTTTGTTGGACAAATCCTTCTCTGTAAAGACGAAGGTCTTGAAGCTCTGAGACAGTGACTTACTTGCAAAGGTGACCAAACTCACTAATACTTTCCTAAAATGATGGACTTCTTCCTCTGCAGAAGCTAAAGCTTCATTTTTGCTTAGGAAAACCAAATTATCATCTTTGCACGGACGTGTCTTACTGGCTCGTGGTAGATTTGTGTCCTTCTTTCATATTGCTGCCAAATTCCTTAATGTTATCTGTGCTGCTGATTTACGTGTTCTTTTGAAGAGGTCTGATTTTTGTTTCACATTGCCATAGTTAAATAAACTTAAACTGGGCTGTAGATATTTGTAGAGAAGTTTTGCTGCTGTACCAGTGGTTTGGCTCAGGCCTGTAGAGATGCACTTGGCACCAAACTCCACAGTAGGAATGTACAACAGAGACTGTTTTAATTTTTATAAATGTCAGTGGGTGGATTATAGAAATCAGGGTAAAGATACACGTCTTAGAGGCCCTTGGAGGCTCATTCATGTGTACTTCTTCTTAGAGGAATGTATTGAGCTAATCCACAGTGGACCCAAACATCTTCTCTCGGCTTCATAAAAATACAAACGGGGGCTTCATTTTGCAAGAGCATAACCTCCTGTCTGCTCCATACACTGTTTTTGCTTTCATTTCCTTTTCTGGAGTTTTGCCAAATAGCTCGCCTTCTGCTTTCCTGCTGGCTAGTGTGCTCTTTAGCAATTAACCAGCCAATCTGGCCACCCAGGGAACCACGGTTAATACTGAGGTGATGACTTCTTCTCTTATTGAGGCTGAAGCGGTGCCAGGCTGCTGGACTCTGAAGTGTGCTGAAGAGATATGAAAGCTGGTGTCCTCTGGGTTTTCTCGTATGGTCTCAATGAGGCATAGTGGTCTGGATGAGTTGTAGCTGACCTTACATGTGACCTTTGAAGAGACACATGGTAGATGACTGCAGCTCTCCAGATGTGTAAAGTAAAACTTCTAAACAACTGTATCACTCTAAACTAGCATATCATCAGGCCACTTTGTGTTTTGCTACACTTCGCCATGCAGCCACTACTGTTTCACATGTGTTTTGTCTGGCTGTGTTGTGTGTGCGTGGGAGCGTAACGGCGATATTTCTCATGGCAGCGCTACAGAGTAGGCACTACACTCATTCTCTGGTGGGACGTTAAACTGCTCGGCGTATCCTTCCTGAGTCTGCTCAAACAACCAGCACAGAGACTGTATATCTGCTCATAATGAACAGACAGGAAGTCGTGTGTGTGTGTGTGTGTGTGTGTGTGTGTGTGTGTGTGTGTGTGT
>NW_005187491.1:2285360-2288977 GCF_000239375.1 Pundamilia nyererei
GTGTGTGTGTGTGTGTGTGTGTGTGTGTGTGTGTGTGTGTGTGTGTGTGTGTGTCTCTCTCTCTCTGTACACATGTTTTGTGTATATGTGCAGGTGTACTTGTGTGGGACTGTGCACAAAAAGCTACCTATGCTCATGTGTCCATACTTCTGTAGATGAAAATGGTGATTAGTTAACTTCCAAGTGTAAATTTCAAACTTCAACTATTATTTACCACAAGTATGTACAGAGTAAACGCACTACTACAACTGTAAAATTATGTTAAAGCTGTAATGGAAAGTGTGTAAATATTAATAGAAAAAAAGATTTGGTGTTAAAAGAAATGGATAATTAAAACAAAAATCAGATAACACAGAGATGACAAAATGCAAAAACACTGAAACTAAGTGGATGATCTTAAACAAGAGGATATGAAAGAGTAACCTGGGGGGGGATTATAAAGACGTCAATGTTTGGCATTTTAATTAGTTTTATTACTCATATATTTGGTAAAGGCACCTATGAACTGTATACAAAACCTGTGGGCTAATTGAACCCATGTGAGAGCAACTTTGAACGTTTTTCCTAGTCCCAGAATAGTCCCACCAGAATTTTTAATGGTTAAAGGTCACTGTTAATTTGCATCATTCCACACCATGTGAGCAAGTGACTATTTCCCCTTGATAAAAGTTTATATAAGACAGGCTAAAATCTATAATATTGTGCATGTGTATATTTTATATACATGTATTTAAAAATAAAATGCAGTACATAAATTTGCACAATTTATAAAATCTTTCTTGCCAAAACCCCCGAAACTTAATTTCTCCCATGCTTTTGTTTGAAGTAAAGAATGCAGAAATTCGTGTAACAATATTCAGACTCTTCAAGATGCTTTTTCTGATCTTAGTGGGTGTTCATGTCAATCTGAAACTCATGTTAATAATTTTTAACACTGCATGAACCTCCAGTAATTAACACCTCACCAGTGAACTAATCAGACACCTGTGTCTGCATTTCTGTTTATTAACAAATGCTATCAAATGTGGCGTAGTTGCGTTAGAGCGCTGGTACGTGGCAAGCAGCACAGAGTTGCTATATAAACTTAAAATTAACCAAATTGTTATAACAAATCAAACAGAATGCAAACTGTAATTTCATTTCTCTCAAGTCTTTAGAAATGTGGCGTTTGGATTATTAACAAGAATTTTATATAGTTTATTTTCACCAGTTCAGCAATGTCCTGATGTAGCACGCTACACCCACACAGGCAGTTTCAAACAAAAAAGCTCTGAATAATTTTCCGATGCAGTTCAGTCCAGGTCTGGTGGACTGTAGGCAGCCATATGGAGAGGGAGCTCTGGAAACATCCCATTACAGGTCATATATCACACGTCTGACAGCAGCCATTCTGCCTTGTTTTCATTTCAATCACGAGTGCAGCTGCATTGGAGAACAGCAAGACTCCGCCATGGTAACCCACTGAAGGCTGGAAGGTTGTTACTGTTATTGTTAGAGGACACTAAGGCGCACCCTGGGGTGTCTAATGTCTCCTTCATGCTTAATATCCATCAGCGGCACCCAAAATGACCCAGCTCAATATGGTGTTGGATGAGTGTGGTTCTCAAGGCCAATACATGTGTGGGAACTGGTCACATTGAAGCGACATTTCACTGAGAGTAAAGCACTAAAATGTTATCCAGGCAGAGATAATTGTTTACTTACAGTAAAGTTGGTTAATTGTGATTAAATGTAGCTTGGAAGAGACACACAATAGGTGTTGCAAGTCTTTAGATGTCAACTAATCTATATGTTTATGCAGACTTGAAATTTATACAAAGAGCCGCCATGCTTCATTTCATCCCTATTTTAGTTTTGTAGTTTTTGAATTTTTAAGCTATTGCCAAAAACAAGTTCTAGCTTAGCCAAGTGAAGAAAACAGTTTTTCAATGAATGCAGTTACATTTCAGGGAGATGCATTTTTATTATTTATCTGATCTCATTGATAATTTAGGTAAACAAAAACATGACATGACAAATGTCTATTTTTGTAACACGGTGCAGTTTATACAAATCAGAAACTACAGCTGAGCATCCTTATTAAGAATATTTAAACATTACCACTATACTACGTAACATATTCGACTACGATAGAGTATTACTAGACTATTTTTTGGTATCTAATAAACTGGCATCTTGAAGTAACTGAGCTGCTTTTGAGCAAAACATGTGGTGTGCATCAATTTCTTAGTGGAGCTTGGAGCGTGACTACTTTCTAACCAGACTGGTATTGAAATGGAATAAGCAAAGGTAAACAAAGAAACAAGAAAAAACCTACAGAACCACATGTTAGTGGCTCCTTGAATCACTACCCTTAACTAAGTGCTTTCTGCCCCAAACTGAGTGAGTGTGAGTCGATCTGCTGAGATGTCTACTTTGGGAGTCAGTGGTGTCTGGCCGTAGTGCTTATTTGTAGATGATCAAACCTGCTTCCTTCCACTATGTAATCTGTCCCACATGGATTTCCTACAGACTCTATATACATGTAGCATAGTGGCTCAAACGGAGAGATGGGAACAGGGAAAAATTGGTGCCCTCAACATGCGGCTTTGATAGAAACCTCTGTCATGTTTCGGTCCTTAGTTTGAGTGAAATGTGATTTGCGAGGTTCTGCCAATTCTGCATACTGCTCTCGATCTCAATCCATCTTAGACAAACACAATGCAGCTTTACGGATTTGTAATCTTCCATCTGTTTTTCCTTCTGGGAGTTGTTGAAACTATTGAAATACCTCTACCCGATATTTTGCAGAGGCAGATCGCTGATTTAAAATTTGAGTTTCTACATGATTCTCAAGCCTTATCAAAAACACACTGAACCTAACTGAATACATCTCAGTTAGTGATAGTTTGTCTATAGCATGTTTTTGTCTTTTACTTAATAAATGTAGCAGTAAATTTATTTTTATTTTATTTTTTGCTGAAGTGTTGTTATCAGAAAGTGTTTTCTTACAACTTAGCAAAATGTGTGTTGTGTTCCTGTTTTGCTAATCTTACCAGACAGCTGATCAGTGTTTGTATATCCGAGGTGAACTACGCTGATCAAAATGCTCACATTAAAAATAACTATCTGCAGTTTCAAGGAGGTTTTCCTCTGACTTACATTCAGATATTTTTATCAGTTACTCAACTTTATGAAGATGGATATTATAATTAACAGTAACACTTCATTATTATTATTTTTTTGAGTCAGTGACCAATTATTTCTCTTAATTACGTTTTAATGAACTAAATAGAACTAATATCACCAGTGCATTATAAAAAGTTAGTTTTAGGTTCTTAAAAAAATTATAATACCCTTCTTTACAAATGTTCTCCAGAGTAAATCATTCCATTCAAAGTTGTTTGTATGAATGTAGGTATGTTTTTATTTCAGTAGTACTACTCATAAATGTATCAGCAGCATTTTAATGTTAGATGGCAAAGCTACAGGTATTTTTATCTACTTTATATACTGTTAGATGGTTTAATCGGTTTGTGTCAAAACACGTTTTGTAGAAAACTCTTGGTGGTGTAGCTGCCAATTAAATGTAGCGTGGAAAAAGTTTGATACCTTCCCTTCAAATCTATTTTCTTTTA
>NW_005187491.1:2289000-2296538 GCF_000239375.1 Pundamilia nyererei
TTTACGATATTATATATACTTTAAAAAAAAATCACAAGTACTGGTGTTCAGTGTTACAATCAACATCATTTGAAAAATGAATGTGACTTTGGTTTGATTCTATCATCACACTCCAAGTTCCTTCTTTGCTTTTGTTTCATCCAGTGGTTCATTCAGCAGGAAGCAGGGAGGCTGTTCTCAGAGCAGGTAGCGAGAGGTGGAAAAGCAGAGAGGTCTGTGCTGTACGTCCTCTCTCTGTCTCTGAGGAGAACAGCTGTCGTGTCCAGGAAGAAATTGGGCTTTTTTTTCCCTATTGGCCTTTTTTGCCTATGATGGACAACGGTCTGATTTTGGCTTGAGTTGTAATGTAGGATGCAGTTTATGAGCCAGAACCCAGTGAGGAGTGGAGGCAAGGGCTGTTTTGGGCAAAGCCCCCCTTCGTTCTCTCTGAATAGCAAGGTTCCCTATGGCTGTGACCCTTGTGACCCTGTTGTGAGAGCATCGGGGGAGAAGCCCTGCTTCTTAACCTCTAAGCCTACTTTCTGCATCATCCTGAGACTGGCTGCATCTGAGGTGTCTGTTTTCTTTCAGTTGCAGCATTGCTTTCACAGTTTAACATCATGTTGTAATAGAAATGTTTTTTTTAATCTATTTTTTTAACTCTTGTGACAGCACAACATTTTATAGGCTGCACTTAAGGTTTGTAAATTAAAGAGCATGTATACATACAAAAGTGAGCAAGTATACAGCTTATAGTACTTTCAGTGCTCAAATAGTTCTAAGTGGAGGAGACTTTTTTTGTAGCTTATAAACCAAATGAAGAAAACATTTACATAACATACAATATATTCTCTGTATATTGTCAAGCACCTATAAAATTGTATTACCACTATATTACAAATAAATTAGTTTTCATTCCAAGACCATCATGCCCTATAACTTGTATACATAAACTCAATCCATCCACTAGCGATAACCACATCTTGATCCCAGTCACGTAAAATGTTGCTGTTCTTTGAGGCACAAGAGTTCTGTTGGGCACAATTGTTAATCAAATTTGAATGTAAAAGTTATCAAATGTAAACATTTTCTTAGTCTTACATGATATTAATCACAACAATGGAGTTGTTTTGCAACAAGCTTTGCAGTCTTGTGTCCTGAAAGTGCGACCATATCAATAATTCACAATTTAAAAAAATTGATCAATGACATAATCTCCCTAAATCATTTGTTACGTCCATTTATGTAAATAGGAAGTTTTACAAAGTTGTTTTCTAGTCAAAGTTTGAACAGATTTCACTGTGATTTTGATAGCACAGCGCTGCAGTTGCAAGTTTTTAGATTTTTAGTTTGTTTTTTAATTTTATCTCCCGATAATGTTGGTGGTAATGGTAATCTTAACACAAGTATTAACAAACTGCGGTAGTTGTCATTTTGAATGAAATGGATCAACTCGAGTCTTCTGATCCTAACCACCTCTGTCAAACTTGTCCAGGCCTTTGTCTCCCTCTCTCTGCTGTACTGGGCTCTGCACAGCATCGTCTCTCAGCTGCTCGGCATCAAGAAGAAGGCTAACTGATCCAGCTGAAGATGGCACAAAGTGATGGATGGAAAACCTTTGGCATTGTCATTGCTGAAATAATTTCCATATTATCATGATTTTAATCATTTTAAACACTGTGCATCACTTTATGTAGTACTGATATCTATGTTCAAGATAAAACTATTTTTTGCTTGATTAATTTTTACAAAATTTTATAAGTAACTTCAAGGTTCATCTTAAAGGTTTTTGTCATGTAAAACAGTCACAACTCAAGGCAAGGTGCTCACCATATGTTTTTGTTCTCCAAAACAACTCGTTCTGTTTAATGAAGTCATATTTTTTGCGTTTGCTTAAAATGTGTTCAAGTGGTGCTGCAGTAACTAACTCGCTTAACTTCAAAATAGTCACGTTTATTTTCTGTTGTTTCACATCAGTTACTATGCAACTATATATACTTTTTTTAAACAAATGTTCTCATTGATGAATGTTAATCTTGCATCTGAGTTTCAGTTTTTTGCACAACATTGCACAGTGGTTTTTTTTTTTCTTTGCTCAATTAAATAAAGCATTGTAATTTTTTGCCTTATGTAAGACTCCTTTAATGTCTTAAAGATTCTAGAGGGTGTGCAGCTTGTCAGATTCAACTTAGTTTTGAAACATCAGATTAGTCATGTGAATTATTCTTCCCAACCTCCAGATCTTGTGTGGGAGTGACAAACAGTCCACAGCAGATGGTGCTGTCATCACTCATAGTTGGTTTCTTTTCAATCAAACATCTTGTTCTCAAGAGACACCTGCTCAGCCTTTTAACATTAAGGCATTTATCAAAAGCTTGAGGTTGAGTAAAGGAAAACAAGCCTGATCAAAGAAAGCAACCACCTTATCGGAGTGCTTGTTTTTTTTTCATCTGGCTGCTGCTTAAGCTTCATAAGTCACCTTAAAGCCAGAGTCATGAAAGTATCTGGTGATCCAAATGAAAAGTGTGCATTTAAATTAATGTTGAATGAAAGCTGAAGGAGCAAAAGCTAGAAAAAAGGAAAAAATTAGAAAAAGGAAAAAGCGTAAGTGTATGAGAGTCTGACAAGAGCCATATAGTGATGGTTAGATGAGTTGGTCAGAGCTACCCCACAATGGTAGCTCTTGTGAGGTGTTCCTGGTCTGCAGTGGTCAGTATCTATCAAAGGGACCAAGGTAGAAAAAGTGGTAAACCAGCAATGGGTCTTGAGCAGCCAAGGCTCACTGAAGCACGTGTTGAGCAAAGGCTGGCCCATGTGGTGTGATCTTACAGACCAGCTACTGTAGCTCTAATTGCTGAAAAATTTGGGGGGCCTCCATGGTTCTTGTTTCTCTAGCAGATCTCACAGATGCTCGATTAGATTAAGAGCTGAGAGAGCAGGGAAGGGCGACAGGTAAGTGAAGAGAGCGATGTTGGAGTATCGTGAGAGACTGTGAGATCTCTGCATCATTGAACATGGCGCACCACTGAAAACATTTTAGCTACTAATGTTTTTTTTCTGCAAGATTATTCATTGAAGGCTTTTAAGGCAACAACAGGAATTACAGTGGCTTGCAAAAGTATTCGGCCCCCTTGAACTTTTCCACATTTTGTCACATTACAGCCACAAACATGAATCAATTTTATTGGAATTCCACATGAAAGACCAATACAAAGTGGTGTACACGTGAGAAGTGGAACGAAAATCATACATGATTCCAAACAAACCGTGACACTTGGACACTATTTTGAGTGTGTTGTTTTTGCGAAACCATGTAACAATGTAACTGTATTCGAAACAAAGCCAGCTTCATCACACAACAGCAACGTAGTGGACATGTTGCCATCCAAAAAAAAGTAAAACAACTTTCCAGCTTTGACGCACGCCTGGCCATCCTCAAAATCCTCCATAAAGATTTTCAGGCATTACGCCTGCAGCAGGTGGAAACATTCAGGTCTGTGAAATTCCTCACTGAGGGTACGGCCCAGATCTCAGAAGAATTTTTTTTTTTTTTTTTTTTAAATCTAAGAAACTGCCATCGAGCACCACATGAAGGACAACTTAGTGTTTTCATGAGTACCAGAGAAGGCAGAAGAGGACCCCAAAACAACAGCGAGTCATTTCATCCAGACTCACCTCAAACTTCGGAATATGTAGTTAAAAACATCAGCTTCCATCGTGTCCATTGTTTGGGAGGTTGACGAGCTGATGCACGCAGAAACAGACCAATTGTGGCTAAATTTGAACACTTCAAACAAAAAGAGCTGGTGAAGAACTGTGGCTGGGACCCTGTAGGAACGGACTTCAGTTTCAACGACTGGTTTCCCAAAGAGATCCTAGTGCAATGCAAGGTCCTGTTCCCAATCCAAGATAAGTTTATTCCAGGAGGCTCCTGACTTGTCATCACTAACATCGCGCCATGGCTGTGCCGAGTCAGGCGAAAAAACAATGAAGATTTTGATGTTGTTATTTTTCTTAAGTCACTCAAAATGGTTCTTGGGTGGCTGCACCACCTTATTCCCTTTGTCACCTTTCACATCTCTTCTTGTCTTCTTCTGTACTCAGCATAATTTATGCTATGTCTCCAGTGCTACAATTTACCACATAAACATATGAAAGTCATACAGCCATACCAAAAACACACACATCAATATACACAACAGACATACACAACCATAAACACACCAACATACAGCCATACAAGACAGACAGACACACACCTCTTTAGTAAACATTCAATAGTCTAAACATGACCATAGTGAGGTTTGTCACTACTAATCTACAGTATCTCACAAAAGTGACTACACCCCTCCCATCTTTTCATGGGACAACATTAAAGATTTGGCACTTTGATACAATGTAAAGTAGTCAGTGTACGGCTTGTATAACAGCATAAATTTACTGTCACCTCAAAATAACTCAACATGCAGCCATCAATGTCTAAACCACTGGCAACCAAAGTGAGTGAAAATGTCCAAACTGTGCCCAAAGTGTCAATATTTTGTGCAGCAACCATTATTTTTCAACACTGCCTCAACTCTGTTGGGCATGGAGTTCACTAGAGCTTCACAGGTTGCCACTGGAATCCTCTTCCACTCCTCCATGATGACATCATGGAGCTGGTGGATGTTCGAGACCTTGCGCTCCTCCACCTTCCATTTGAGAGTGCCTCACAGATGGTCAATAGGGTTTAAGTCTGGAGACATGCTTGGCCAGTCAAGTACCTTTACCCTCAGTTCATTAATGCATGTTTGGGGTTGTTATCATGTTGGAATACTGTCCTGTGGCCCAGTTTCTGAAGAGACGGGATCATGCTCTCCTTCAGTGTGTCTTAGCCATATTACTGTATGTCTTGATGCATGCTCAATCATCCAGGTAAGTAAATCCCAAAAAAGTTGATTCTGTTCATGTGCATGTAGGATTTTCAATGGGAGAAACGTTTAACCACTCATCCAAGTGACTTCTTCAGTCCCAGCGGACTGCAGGTTTCTCCAACCTCATAAACAGTACATTTGCACAATTTAAACCAGCCCACTGAAGCCGAGGAGTGTTGCCCCATAGCAACAGAGAACGACCTCTCTGAGAGGTAGGATTTAAACCAAGTTAAAACCGTACCTTTGAGACCAACAACATGTTCCAATCTTGATAGAAGAATGTTGTGGTTAACCGTGTCAAAAACAGCAGTCAAGTCAAGTAAAACTAAAACCAAAGCCAAAGTCATAGCCAAAGTAACCATAGTAATAGCCAAAGTCAACAGTTAAGAGAAGATCATTAAAAACTCTAAGTAAGGCTGTCTCTGCGCAGTGGCGAGGTTTAAAACTAGACTGAAACTTTTCATTAATACCATTTGCATCTAAAAAGGCTTGAAGTTGTTTTAGAACTACCTTTTCCAAAATATTTTGGAATTAAAAGGGAGTTTGGAGATGGGCCTGTAGTTAGTGAGACCATTAGGGTCAAGATTTTTTTTTCATAATAGGTTGCACAACAGCATGCTTAAAGACAGACGGTACACAACCTGATGACAATGATGCATTCAGCAGAAATAAGATACAAGGACAAATAATATGTAAAGCTTCCTTAACGAAACGACAAGGAAGAATATCGTGTAGGGAACCAGAGATTTTGAGATGATCAATTATATCTTTTAAAGCAGAATAAGACACTGGATGGCTGCAAACTTTCTGCTTTTTAATTCAGATAAAACTGAGGTTATTGTACTCGGTCCTGAAAATCTTAGAAATATGGTATCTAAGCAGATTCTTACTCTGGATGGCATTACCTTGGTGTCAGGGACCAAGCAGTAAAGCATAAAGGACACAGGTGGTTTTAATTTAAAAAAAAAACAAGGGGGGTTTTATTGACCCAAAAATATGAAAATAGATTTAACAAAGCCAAAACCTAAACAGGCAGACCAATAAAAGAGGTCAACTCAATAGACTAAACTCAAGATAATAATTAACAAAACCTCAAACAAAACCTATGAAAAACTGACCTGCTGAAATGACACACAGGGGAACTTAAATACTGGTTTAGCTAAACCAAATGACACACATGGGGGAAAACAAGATGGCTGCCATATAACCAACTAATACAAAACAATTAAACAAACATGAAACACCCCCCAGGCAATGAAGCATGTGGTGCAATCCAATTAAGCTGTCAGTGGTACTTCAGGTCTCCCAGCCCTTTGCCACACAAGAGGAGAAGCCAACCCCCAGGTAACTTAAACAAAGATGTATTAACATAACATAAAACAGAACTTTGACATTGCAAGGTTAATATGTGTGCACGCCATATAAACATTGGAAGGTGTGATGGAAAAATAAATACATTTAATAAAGAAACAATATTGAACAATAAGTAGAATATTTCAAAGTAGTGACTGTAAATTAAACTAAAGTGAATCAACGGGTGGTGAGGTGTGGAGCTTACCATGTGTGGCATGCCATCTCATACCTCCCCTCTTCAGAGCTCTCGCTGGAACAGCGAGAGAGCTAGTCAGCAGTAAGGTTCTCCTTGCCTGGTACGTGGTGGACAGTGAATCGGAATGGCTGTAAGCAGGTAATTCGCCCATTTGTGTCCTTCATCTGCTCAAGCCACTGGAGTGCTTTGTGATCAGTTTCCAAGGTGAAGTCTCTTCCCAGTAGATAGTAGCGGAAGGAGTCCAGGGCCCACTTGATCGCTAAGGTCTCCTTCTCTACTGTGGAATACCGAACTTCCCGTGGAAACAGTTTCCGGCTGATGTAAGCCACTGGATGGCGGCCTTCCATGGTTTCCTGAAAGAGGACAGCTCCCAGGCCCCGATCTGAAGCATCAGTCTGTAATATGAACGGTTCATCAAAGTTGGGACTGTACAAAACCGGTTGCTTACTTAGTGACTGTTGTATGTCATGAAATGCTGCCACTGCCTCCTCTGTCCACTGGATGTGATTGGGGGAACGTGATCCCGTCAGGTCTGTGAGCAGAGCTGCCCTGTTGGAGAACTGAGGGATGAAACGACGGTAGAAACCTGCCATGCCCAAAAAGGATCTCAGCTGCTGACCTGTGGCCTGATAACCCCCTTGCCGATGACATGCCCCAGGTATTCTGTCTCAGCAGCGGCGAAAACACACTTTGACGGATTCACCGTCAACCCAGCTGAGTGCAGGTGGTCCAGAACAGTTCGCAGGTGTTCCACATGCTCCTCCCAGGTGTTGTGTGGATAACAATATCATCCAAGTAAGCAGCAGCAAAGTCAGCGCAGTCATGTAATACCTGATCCATTAGCCGTTGGAAAGTTGCTGGAGCTCCATGTAGTCCAAATGGCAAGACTGTAAATTGGAAAAGCCCCCATGGTGTTCTGAATGCTGTGAACTGTGAAAAAGGCGTTTGTCACCTTGTCTCTTGGTGGCGCTGTCACTTGGTGTTCGCTCGCTCTGCGGTAGAGTATCACTTCCTGTTCCTGCTCAAACACAGTGGTGTTTCTGAGTAGCTTATTTGCTTAGCAATTTAATTAACAACTTTTAAATACATTCTGCTTT
>NW_005187491.1:2299611-2303622 GCF_000239375.1 Pundamilia nyererei
CTCTCTGGACCGTTGAGTGAGTGGGACCTGCCAGTAACCCTTACACAGATCTATTGTGGTCAGGTACCTTGCTTTTCCCAGACGTTCAAGTAGATCACCAATTCTTGGTGTCGGGTAGGAATCAAACATGGATATGGAGTTCAGGTACCTGAAATCAATGCAGAACCTCATACTCTCATCCTTTTTGGGTACCAAGACCACAGGGTTGCACCATTCACTCTTAGATCTTTTGATGATCCCTAGGGATAACATCAAATCAATTTCCTTCTTCAATGAAGGCAACAGACGTTCCGGGATCCTGTAACTTAATCGTCTCACAGAGGCACCTTCTCGTACCACAATATCATGTTCGACAATGTCAGTTCTCCCCGGATTCTCTTGAAAGACTGCTGATTTACACATTTCTCTCACATGCTGCTGCTTGTCCTCTGGGAGATGGCTGAGATCATAATCCAGAGAGCCAGCAGGTGGTAGATATTGCTCATCTGCTTCATCTTCTTCAGGCACTCGCCGTAGGAGCATTGCATCTGCCTTGTGTTCAATACGCTCCACCCACTCCTTCAGAAGGTTTATATGCAAGACCTTGCTGGAGCGCAACTGCCCTGGGGTGGACACCTCACATGTGGTGGGTCCCAGCTTCCTCATGACTTCAAATGGCCCCTGCCACTTTGCCAACAATTTGTTGTTGTCACTGGGGAGGAGCACGAGCACCTTTTGTCCTGGCTCAAACGCACGCTGACTAGCAGATTTATCATACCAAGACTTCTGCTGCTGCTGGGCCTCCACCATATGTGATTGAGCAAGTTCACTCATTTTCTCCAACCGTTCTCTCATCTGAATGACATAAGACAAAATGTTCTTGGGTCCCTCCTCCGCCTTGTCTCCCTCCCAGATCTCCTTTAACAGAGTTGGAGGGCCACGAACCTCATAACCATACAACAGCTCAAAAGGGGAAAAACCTGTGGAGGCTTGGGGGACTTCTCTATAAGCAAAGAGTAGATATGGCAGCCATTGATCCCAATCGTTACCACTGTCGTTGACAAACTTCCTGAGCATCTGTTTCAATGTCTGGTTAAACCGTTCTGTCAGCCCATCAGTTTGAGGGTGGTATGGTGAAGTTCTCAGACTCCGGATACCCAACAACTGATAAACTTGCTTTAACAAAGTAGACATGAAGTTAGTGCCTTGATCAGTTAGTATTTCTCGTGGAAACCCAACTCTTGCAAAGAACTGCACTAAACAAAATGCAATGGGCTTGGCCTTTATAGATTTTAAAGGGAACACCTCAGGATATTTTGTGGCATAATCTGTTACAACAAGCATGTAACGATTTCCTGCTTTGCTCCTCCCAACAGGCCCTACAATATCCATTCCAAGATGCTCAAAAGGAGTGCCGATGACAGGGAGAGGTTGGAGTGCAGCTCTATGGGGGATTTTAGCAGATGTTATCTGACACTGTGGGCAACTTTTACAAAACTGAGCCACATCTTTGCTAAGACCGGGCCAGTAGAAATGATGTTTGATGCGAGCTGTGGTCTTGTGTTTACCAAGGTGGCCAGCCCACAGAATAGAATGCCCTAAGGTGAGAATGGCGTTTCTAACCTTCTGGGGAACCACCAGCTGCAGCACCGACCCCTGCTGACAATAGAGAATGTCATTTTGCAAGATGTACTCACTGTTAAGAACCTGCTCCACTCCAGGTTCCTTTCCTTTGGCCTTCCGGAAAAGAGATATTAAAGATTGATCAGATTTTTGGAGTTCAGCGATTTCAGTTGGAATATTAAACCCTAGGGGTGACTGTGTTGGCTCAGCGTCTGTTAGTGTATCCACAGGTGAAAATTTGAATTTCTCCTGCCTTCTTTGTCTGCGGGTCTTCCGTGGCTTCACTACAGTTATCTCAAACTCCTCATTAAAAAAAGGAAGGGCACTCAGGGTCTCAGAGTGGGTACTGACTTGCTTAGCCTGAGCTCTGGTAACGGCTACATTGCACTCCTCAGTCTGCTCAGACTCCAACAAATCAAAAAGCACAGGAAGGTCACGCCCTAACACAGCAGAGTAAGGCAAACTGTTCACAACACCCACATTCAGCAGACACATCTGGTCCTGAACTTTAATGTAGATGTCAGCTGTCGGATATCTTTTCTCATCTCCATGGACACAACAGATTGAAATTGTATCACTGGTGCGAACAATATTAGGTGGGGCAAAATCTGAGTGAATAAGAGACCGAGAACTGCCAGAGTCAAGAAGCGCATTGAGTAGAACCCCATTCACTTCAATCTGACTCATTTTGATGGATTTGTCACTCTCCTACTCATGATCAGCATTAGAACGGGGGGCAAAGCACATTTGCACCATTTTAACAGAATTTCTTGGGCACATAGGTTTTGTATGGCCCTCAAATCCACAAAGATAACAAATGAGCTTCTTACCGGAGGCCTTTGGTGGTCTAGTGGTAGACTGAGGGGTCTTACTGGTGCTTGTATTTGCTGAATCCAGATGGTTTTGTTGAGGTATCTTCCGGGTGTCCCTCGATGCCTTCCATGCATTATGGCTCCATGCTTGGCCCCTCTTTCTGGCAGCAACAAAAACATCAGCTAACCGAGCCGCTTCCATTGCTGAACCAGGGTTGTGTAAAGAAACAATATGGAACAATAAGTAGAATATTTTAAAGTAGTGACTGTAAATTAAACTAAAGTGAATCAATGGGTGGTGAGGTGTGGAGCTTACCATGTGTGGCATGCCATCACACTTGGCCTCCAGTAACGCTGTGAGGAACCTTGGAGTCATTTTTTACCAAGACATGTCCTTCAACGCACATATTAAACAAATATGTAAGACTGCTTTCTTCCATTTGCGCAACATCTCTAAAATTAGAAATATCCTGTCTCAGAGTGATGCTGAAAAACTAGTTTATGCATTTATTACTTCCAGGCTGGACTACTGTAATTCATTATTATTAGGAAGTCCTAAAAACTCCCTAAAAAGTCTTCAGTTAATCCAAAATGCTGCAGCAAGAGTACTGACAGGGACTTATACAGCCACATATCACCTAGCACGCAAGTGATCAGCATGGCTGAGGGAATGACATCAATGGAACATCAACAACAAGACTGCAAAAGGAAGCAATTAGGGACATCCGATCTACGAACTGAGCCACTGGAGCAT
The DNA here is from genome assembly GCF_000239375.1 of Pundamilia nyererei. Classification (NCBI taxonomy): domain Eukaryota; kingdom Metazoa; phylum Chordata; class Actinopteri; order Cichliformes; family Cichlidae; genus Pundamilia; species Pundamilia nyererei. Next base: position 2,302,780 of record NW_005187491.1, read on the forward strand.
CCGTATCTCACCTTCTATACAGACAGATATTCATACAGGGGAGGAAATTTGCTATGGAGAGATGTGGAACATCGGTACAAGGAAACATCACACAACCTGCCTTAGCTCAGATGGCAGAAATCGTGGCTCTCACCAAAGCTCTACAACTTTCAGAAGGAAATTCAGCCAATATTCCAGTAAAACAGAAAGAACAATTGGAAGAACTGATACAAGCTGCCCAAGGGAAGTGGCAGTGAGGAAATACAAGGACATCAAATGAACCAAACATGGCGGGAAAAGGAAAAGTACCACCTTCTCTCTTCCACACTCTGTTCACCAGCATCTTGTTGTTTTTCTCCCTCTGCATCAGGTTTTCCTTCAGGTGTGACATCCATTATCACTGCATTCAGGGTTGCTGGATGACTGGTGTCCCCAGGTGTGCTGTCAGATTTAGGCAATCTAAAACAGTCAGGTAGTTCAGGGTAGAGTTTAAGCACAGTAGAAACTCCAGGAGTTGTAGTTGGCAGCCCAGTTCTTTGTGATGATGACTGTGATTTTTGGTCTTCCCCTTGTAACTTGCAGTCTGGATCTTGGATTCTTACTCGTCTTCCTTTTCCTCTTAGCATTCAGTAGCACATATCTATTGTCATCATGTGCTCTCGCTTTTTGTCAGTTTCCTTCCTCTTGGAGCCTCCTGATTTCCTTCCTTCTTCCTTCCTTTCTCAGTGTGCTTGCTCATATTCTTCATTATCTTGTTTCTCTATTTGGAATATGGTTTCACTCCTGGGTATGTAATTTCTTGTTCCATTTGGGCGATCGTGGCTCAAGAGTTGGGAGTTCGCCTTGTAATCGGAGGGTTGCCGG
>NW_005187491.1:2303747-2309965 GCF_000239375.1 Pundamilia nyererei
CTGTGGCTACAATGTAGCTGCCATCACCAGTGTGTGAATGTGTGCGTGAATGGGTGGATGACTGGATATGTAAAGCGCTTTGGGGTCCTTAGGGACTAGTAAAGCGCTATATAAATACAGGCCATTTACCATTTGTTATCCAGTGTAGATCTTGCTTTCTTATCCTTTATACCATCCAGCATCCGGTTGTTGACATATTTCTCTAATTGATCCAAATTCTCCATTCTGGGTGAAATTGCAATGCTCGCCATTACATTTTTATTTAAATTCTCTTTTTATTGTTTTTGTTCAAGTTCCTCCCTTTTTCTTTTTTTCTATCTGGTTTTTGTTTTCTTCTAGGAACAAGGGCTCCCTTACTCCCAGGTCTAATTATTATTACGTCTTTCTTTTATTCTTTGAAACCGAAACCGAAATTCAACTTCACCAATGACTAAGAATTAGACACTCAATGTCTATTTTGAAACTATGACAAAGCAATGGTTTTCTCTTTTCCCAAAACTGCAAATATCAATTTTAACAATAAAATAATACTGAAAATAAAAACTGCAAACTTAATGATTTTAATTCAAAGCAAGCAAAATCACAGCTATTCAACCCAGCTGGTAATTAATTCAAAAAAGAAAAACACTGTATTAAACTAATAAAAGATGAGATCAACCATGCCAAAATTCAGCTTAGGAATTAACTCAAAAAGAATCTCTAACAAGACTTGATAAGAAATTAATCAAACATAATAAGATTTGATTTATCAATAAACGTAACAGTAATTATTTCAGAATCGAACAAAATAAATATGAGAATGAATTGAGGAATTGATTCACTCAGTTAACTATACATTAAACAGATAAGAGTCAATCAAAGAAAATTATACAGCATAAACAGAATAGCAGTTAATTTAGAACTGTTAACATTTATCAGTCCGACAAAAATCAAATATAAGATCAAATGTAAAAGCAAAAACTAACCCCAAGACTATTAACTTGTCACCAACTGATAATGAAAAATTAATCTCAAGATTAACTGCAAGGATCAGAAACATATACCGGAAATTCTATAGCTTTCAGCTGATTACAGACAGATAACAATATCAAATTAAACTGATCAATATTCAAAAACAGACACGAAAACAAATGCCAAACTTTATAGCTGTTTCCTGATGTCAGAAATCAATTTAAGGGAGAATCAGAATAGAAACCCAATTAGCGGTTAACTCTATAGCTGTTAACTGATAACCACAAATTGCAAATCAGTAGAAGGATCAAAAATTCAAAAAATAAACATAAAACAAATACCAGTTAATTCTTTTAGCTACTGACTGACGATAACAAACAAAAAATAAGAGTCAATTTAATATTTATCTTCAGAAACACCAAATTGTTTATCAAACAAAACCAAGTCAGACATTTCACATTTAACCATATCAGATAAAAACAAAACCGTAGGTCAATTTAGTATTTAAGGTTTCAAAATCATTAAACTGTTTATCAAACCATTTAGCCTAATGAGACGAAAGTTAAACTTTCTGGAGATTTTTACTGTGCTATGCAAAAAACAATCACACAGCATTTCATAAAAAGAATATCACATCAAAAAAAGCAGTTGTGGTAGTCTAATGCTTTGGGGCTGCTTTTATGCTTTGGTAACTGGGTGACTTGTCATAGTTTAACATAAAAAAATATATATATATTTTTTTCTAAAACATTAGAAAATCCTTCAGGAGAATGTCTGGTCATCAATTTCTGCCCTGAATCTTTAGCACACTTGAGTTATAAGGCTGAGCAATGATCCAAAGCACCCCAAATCTCTCTAAGTTTCACTATTCTCCTCGTTCTCTTGTTTCTTGGGTTGAATGTTCCATTGCAGTTTGAAATCAGTCAATCCTTGACTTGTTAGCTTGGCTCTTAGCTGTGACAGAATGGAAAGATAATTAGGTTGCTCTTTCAGTTTTTGTTTGTTTGCTTTTTTTTTTCCAGAAGCAAAAACAAGGATTTTACCTGCTGGAGGATCTGGGCATTAGTTGCAGAGTCACTTAAGTCAACATCAGTCACAAACTTCAGCTTCACTGTCGTCCTCAACTTTGCAACTTAGAAGGAAACATGTTGTTATAAAATAACAGTAAGTTTTGACAAATTGAGAAAAAGGAGTTAGGGTTAGTCAGGACAAGTTTTCTTTATGTGTGTGTGTGTTATTGAACATTTACCTTGATGGCAAATGAAAACATATTTTATTGTACATATGTCGTCATCCCACACGTGGAGGTTATTCTCCACCACACAATGCTGGTTACCCGGAGGGTTATTTGGGCTGGAACTTCGCCAGTTTTTAAAGGAGCTCTGACTCTTGTCAGACCAGGTCCATGGCACTCGGTACAGACCGATCCAAATGTCATCACTGTTTGGTTTTAATGAACTGACCTCAGCGTTCTCCTCACTGTTTTCGATCACTGCCAAGTTCATGCTTAGTTTTATGCAGTGTTCTCGAGCAGAGGTCCAATTTTTTGTAGTAGAGATGTACATGTAGTTTTTCTTGTTTTGCTCTGTAACTGCAGCAGATAGAAAATGAACCAGTGAGGGGGAAACACATGAAGCAAGTGTTTAAGCATCCATGGCAGATGATAGATGTTCAATTTATTAGGGATATTAATCAGTTAGCATTGCAGTGAATGATTACAAGTTTTGGATAATCAATTTAATGTTTTCAAAGTTTGAACTTAAGTTCAAACTTTTTGAGCTAAGGTTTTTCTTATATTTTATACAGCAAATCTTCAGTGATGCTTTCTGTCAAATCTGCCAGTGAAAAATGCAGGTGAAGTCAGTAGTCAGGTCAGTAGGTGAAATCCATGAATGAAAATATTTTCTTACCATTGTAGCAAACAAAAGTTTTGTTTTCACCACAGTTTTTATCGTACCACTTTCCTCCAAGACCCATTATCACACAGGTTTCTTTTGCAAGATAATAATCTGGTTGAGTAGAGTCCCAGTTGTGGTAATCAATTTTGCTCGTTTCACCAGTTATTGCCCATCTCCAGGAGTTGGTGTCATTGCCTAACGTATTCTTCCAGAATTCAGGGTCATCCTGCAGTCCAATCCATGCCCAGTCGTAGGAAAAAGATGAATGTAGCCTGCTTATATCATCCATGCTTTCAATGGTGGCCAGGTCTGTGTACTTCTCTCTGCAGTATTGTTGAGCATCGTTCCAGCTAATTTTTTTGTCAACGTAGTAGTACTTACGAGGAGGGAACTTTGAGCAGGAGCAGAGACTAAATCCTTGACAATGATAATAGATAGTATAAGTAGTAATAGATTCCTCACAGTACACACAAGAAAAGGGTAAAACAAACATTAAAGATTCTTTTTGCCCTTATAATTTTTAAATTTTTTTTTTGACAGGCTACACAGGGTACCAGTCTACTAATATAAAAACTGCTAAAGGAGGGCAGTAATGTTGCAGTAATGACCAAATGTTATATGATCAATATTGAATTCAGTGTTTGCCATTATAATTGGGATTTAAGTATCTGCATACAGTTTTTGTAATAGAAAACATTTTTATTTTTAAACATATCCCAACAGCATATTTTACTTCGTTGCTGGGGTCATGAATGGGTCATAACTACTCGATTATCTGAAGACGAAACAATAATTCAAGTTTATTTCAACCGTGGCATATTTACCTTTTTAGTCAGAGCTTAGACACAATGTTAGAATTTAGCAACTCAGCGCTGAGTTGCTCCTGAAAGACTTGATTTTGGGCTCTTTTATGGATTCCAGTTCAAATAACAATGGGCAACACTGTAACACTGTAAGGAATCTTGAAATCATTTTATATATGTCCTTCCAGTATATATCCTTCTGTGTGCATATTAAACAAATATATTGGACTGCTTTTTTGCATTTACACAATATCTCTTCACAATCTTCAGCTGATCCAAAATACTGAAGCAAGAGTGACAAGGACTCGAAAGAGAGACAATATTTTTTACCGTATTGGCTTAATTGACTTGTAAGCTAAATTGAAAAGTGTGTTGTTGTTTTTTAGTAGCATGAAAGCACTCCAACAGGCCACTTCTCTTGGTAGGTAGCGCCATAATTTTAATCACATTTACTGGCAGTAAACCTTTAATGTAAGTTCCTCATAAAAGTAATGTTACTCAACACTTGTTTGTGTATGCTCTGCAGCTCTCCATTGAAACAGACACATGGAGCAGAGCAGTTGCTCATAAAAGAGAGACGTGAAGTTCTTGTCCCTGAAAATTTATGAGTGAGAGTTGAGGAAGTGTCTGCATGGGAGTAGTTCATGTTATGCACAGTGTCAAAGGTATAGCTTTAGAAGATCATTTTTAGGGGTTTATATAATGCCTGGAAAAGGAGTATCAAGTTATTGTTTCACCTCTTTGCACCTCCTCAAAGTTTTAATAAAATGAAACATATAATTCTTTTTGACACACTGTTTTCATAATTGAATGTTTTTTATGGCTTCCTTTTCAACGTTACAATTCAAATCACACATTTCCATTATACAAATTTGGGATCTTACCAAAGAAGAGGAGAGTCAGTGTTGGGAAACAGCCCATTTCTGATTTCACTGTAAAGAGAAGGAAATAGGTATAAATAAAACACCAACTTTAGAGCTTTTGCATTACTTTGCATTTGTTTCCAGTTTTCTCTGACTGACGTGTTAATCAGTTGAAGAATGACATAACGTGCTTTTGAGAATGAGAATAAGCTCAGAAAATAATGACTTTAAAAGTTTACTTTGGGGATATGTTAAAAAAAAGAAGATTACTATTGTTAATAAATAAATATATATTCTTAGTGCTTATTTGCTGATTATATATTCTTTTATGTATTTTAATAAGAGAGGGCCAGCTCTGAGTGTAAACTAGGTCGCAGGCTGAATGGAAACTGCATGCTTTTGCAGAGCACAGAAGGTGCAGACGGAAAGGTGCGATCTGATATGAGGCGGACACGAGACCGGTCTAAAAAGATTTAAAGGTAAGCACAAGCCTGTTCAAAGAAAATGCAAATTTGTGCACATTGGATGAATTCTAAATTATCTGTTCGCCGAATGGAAGATCTCAACCTTTAAACTGGCTCAGGAGTGGTTAAATTAAAGTAAATTATAAAATCTGGTAAGTAGATTTCGGGTGACATGTCCATGGTAATTTTGGGTAATTTGTGATAAATTAAATTAAAGTTTGGGGATATTTGATGAAAGCTTATTGTTGTTAATGCTGGGGTGAAGTTCAAAGTTGTTGTGACGTGTGTTTTGAAAATATACGACACTAGATACTTAAATTGTAAGAAATAAATGTATAAAAATTACAGTAAAAATTGTTCTAACAGTCTAATTGCCCAGATAAATTATTTGTTTACTTATTTTACTGTAGACACAAGAGAAAGAAACAGATTTTTTTATACTACATTGTGAAAAAACAGGAACTTTTCTGTCATTTAATTGTTTATCTATTACTTCATCACTTTGATGTAGTTTGAATGGCTCTGGGGGACGTCTTACAGCTAAGAGTCCAAAAGTTAAGCCCTCTGTCACATTGTTGAAAGATGTCTTTCATTTTCTTTTTCAATGTTTATTTTTGGTCAATATTAAACTAAAAAGAGACAAACACTGTTCATTTATTGACATAGAATATATGTAATAGAAGGAATACATATTGTTCCATCTGTAATTTCTATGTAAAGAGACAATAAAAAAACATTAACAATAACAAAATCTAAATGTATTGTAACACTCAAATGGTGAAAATATAAAGATATACTTACAAGTTTGCTGAATATTGTTTTAAGGTTGAGATCTGAATGCTCCACATATGAATGCAGACGATGAATTGGCCACCCTTCAGTCAGTCAGTCAGTCAGTCTTCGACTTTATTTTCATATGCAAATCATAAGACAAATTAGCTGGTAACACCCATCCAATAAGTCACTGTGACATACTTGACTAGAAGACCAACAGTGATGTTGTGTAAAAGAAGGAGATGAGATGAAGCTCAGATCAGAGGTGGAGCCAGACATTTGAAACACATTAGAAATGACTGAAAGATTAATAGGCTCTGTTTTGAGTTTTGTTCAAAAAAGAATGACTTCATATAGGGAAAAATACATATCACATATGCAGGACACCTTAAACTAGTTGTGATGGCTGCACTTACAGCCACACAGTGGTAATATCACCATGTTAGTGTAGAGGCTTATAAGTAA
>NW_005187491.1:2317241-2348748 GCF_000239375.1 Pundamilia nyererei
TAGAAAGCTTCAATCACTTCGCCGGTAGTTGGATGGGGCCGGTCCCTTCTGGGGGTCCTTAAGGATCAGGACTGTCCGGCCTTCTGTTAGCCAGAAGGTTCCACAGAGGCAAGCTCTGAGCACAAGATCTATAAAGGCTGGAGTTCATCACACCAGGCAAGATCCCATGTGCTGTGTAAAGATGCCCCTGAAACAATCCAGCACATAACAGCAGTGTGCAAGATGCTAGCAGGCAGGGCATACATGAAACGCCATAACTAAGCAACGTATGTTGTATGTACTTGTGCAAGTATTTGGACCAGTACATACACTGTAGGCAAATGTGTGTTTATGTGCGCTTAACGTATAATGCAAACTTATAGATTACGATCCAGACACAAAAAACTTTGTGTAGTTCATTTTAATGGGGTTGTAATTCACATTACTGCCCCATGAAATCACCAGATTAATTACAGTTTTTAAAAAAAGATCAAAATGAGCAAAATCCCACAGAGCTGGAAACATCTGTTTCTTCTGTTGCAGATAGTGCTGATTTCTGTGGCTTCAAACATTTTAACTGATCTCACTTTAACCTCCAGCAGCTGTTAAAATCAAAACACTTACTGTGACATGACTGCTGAAAGGGATGTGGCCAAGCATTCAACTTGCTGCAAGGGTTGAAACCAAGGTAGGGACCACATAGGACACATTTCACACATTCCTGTCCCTTTTACATTATGGTGGTACCCACAGAACTGTCATGCCTTGTGGTGTTTTCATCTCGCCAGCCTGCTTCACCTACTGAAAACATCATTTAACAACATTTCAGGCAGTTGTAACTAAAATGAACTTTTGTTTTTTCCTCCTCCCCCACATACTTACAAACATCCAAGTAATATTTCTTTGTAGTTGCCTGGTGTTAAAACCTGCAATGCAGAGGCAGTGTTCTGCTCAATGTAATTTAAGGTTGTTTAACATTCCTTTTTTCTAACTTTAAACCTTAGTAAACAAAAATTATTAGATAAACAGCTAATTGCCTCCAACTCTCACACAATGATAAAAGATTTTTGCAGACTACGCAAACACAAAATGCAGCAATTCTACTTCAACAATTCAACTTTTTTTCAAGATCTATTGAGTCCAGAGTCCAACCTAATATTTCTGGCTCACAGTATTTCTGGTGCATTAACTTAAACATACAGCAAATGTAAATGAAAAAGACAGAAAACCAAAGATGCCAGTCTCAGTTTCCTGAATGAATGTTGTGCATATTCGTGCCTCTCAGTTGAGTCCTGGCAAAGTCTTCATAGCCTGTGTCCTGTTGTTGGGAAGGTTTACAGTAGTGGTGTTGACTTTAATAAATTACAAAATAACACAAGCAAAATAATATAGAGTATTGAAATTACATATTGAAGTATTTGCATTATTTTTTGCAAGGGTTATAACATGAATGTCAGCTGATAATGCCTTCAAATTATGAAGAAGTGCAAACAAGCTAAGTACAGCTCCATAACACTGGTGGTGAGGCCTGTGGAGGAGAATGATGCCTTTAGCTAAAGCTGTCACTCTGAGTGAAATTAAGGAACCTGATTATGTGATGGAGGGGATGCTGCCAATATCAAATATGTAATGACATAAAGTCAATACACTGAGAGGTCGATTTAATGAGCTACCAACTCTCTGAACAATATCACAAACAAATGGAATGGAATAATTATTTGTACAAATTTTGTTTCTGAAAGTAGGGCTATAATGTAATGGATTACTTTTTTGATAGTAGTAATCTTGACGTGGAGTAAAAGAAATTGTCTTTAAAAGTGATATTGCACAATGCTGCATGTGAATTTCTTTCTATGGTTGGAACAATCAATTTCTGACTAAGGCTGAGGACGTTTTTTTGCTATTCTTGATATTATATCTAAGGTTTTGTTACTATTACAGTTATTTTTCAGTTATTTATTTATAGAGCTAGAGTTTTAAAAGTTATATTTAACTTTTAGTTTTTACCTTTTGTTGGAATTCCAATAGAAACTAATTAACATTAAACATGATAAAATTTGTACCTGCTGATGTAATGAACGGTAATAAAAACTATTATGGAAAACAAATGTGTTGCTGACACCTTCAAACTGTTTTTCAAAATCCCGACTCCTCCATGCTACAGAATGGATCAGTCATTAGGCAGTTAGTTTGCTTCAGGCTTGTGTTATGTTCAGTCTATTTTTACAAATCATTTCTGAGGAGGAAAAAAAACTAAACAGAAATGCTATGAAAAAAGTTTGTTTACAATTCTCTTTTCTACAACAATAAATATGGAACAATGGAAACATTTTAGGTATAGGTGTAAAATGTGTCATTTTACTAAAAATATAACAATTAACCTGTCAAGAGTCCTCCTCCTTTCAGCTGCGTTCAAATTCTCTTCAAAGGATGTATTGCTTTTACATTTATCCACTGACAGAATGAGATGCTGGCATATTGAGCCCAGCGTGAATTAGCTTTCACCTTACTAAAGAGGTGTAAAGGGGATTCTGCCTAAAGCTTCAGTGAACAGATAGAGGAGGTGCTGCTCTAAATACTTGATCAATAAGACATCAATGAGAATTAGATCTCTCTGGGCTTGTTGCAATGTAAAAGAGAACAAAAATAAACCAGGCATCATTTTGTCCTCCACAATGTAATTGCTGTTATTTACAATGATAACCTCTGAATTACTTTTGTGATCAATTCATTTGATTATGTTAAAAATGTTTTGACCTAAAATTTGTTAGTAATGATACAGGTATGAGTGATGGCTGTAAACCTGTAAAAAAAAATGGAATGTACAAAGGTCTTTCAGTGAAGTCATGGCTATTAATATCTGAGAGTCATACAACAGAGTTTTAACTCAAAGTTCAAAATCGATCATTCAACAGTTTTCATCTTTCCCCACCAGATTGTAGCTCTAAGTCTCGCCTACTGAAGAGATGCAGTAAATCATTAAACAGATCCAATGATTAGGTGCATGTAACAAGCTAAAACTTCAGTATAATTGTGTGTATGTGTGTGTTTTATGTTTTAATTGCTATTTGTTAGAATCTTTACATTATTTTAACAAGTGTTAAATTTTCTATAACAGATGCAATGTAGACATCTGTTTTAGAAAATGTTAGCAAATGTTATTTAAACAAGAGCAAATGGTATTTGAAGAGGCTATTTTCAGCCGTGGATTATTACACATTTGTTGCCCCAGGGAAGTATTTACTGCAGCAAATATGGAACCTAAGTGCGAACATCCATCACAATAAAGGGGAATCCATTGCTGTGATCTGCGACACAAAGGCTGTGTAACAGTTTAGATACAGGCAATATTAAATGAGTAAATTATGCATTTTGATCTTTTTATTGAAGAGATTTAAAAAAGAAATCACATGGTCTATTGAAATATAACACAAAAATATGTAATCCCTGAATGTACAAAACTGCCCAATAGGCAAACTATAAGATACTTTGGACCTGAAACTATCTGCCTGTGAGAGGAAGATGAATGATTGATGATTTTCCACAATCTGCAATGCTGCTAAATAAAATGTGTCATTCGTTTGGTTCATCTTAGCAGCCATAAAATGTACTGCAGCAGATGTCCACACTGTTGACATTTAAGATGATGACTTCTTTCACGCCTTCCGGCTATGTAGACCATTTCAGGGTTTTTATTCAGAGGTCATGGACACTTGGCTCCATCCAGAACTCCTCTCTGCTCATAAATTTCTGCTCTGAGCGAGCTCTCCACACTTCAAGTCAGACACTAGGCCTAGTTTGCAGTATTTGTTTTTAAAGCTTGAAAATTAGCCAAGACCTTATTTGATTGAAGAGACAGAAACCATCTATATCACCCTATAGATGAATTTGCTGACTAAACATCAGTTTCGAGAATCTCCAACAACACGTGCTCTCGCTTCTTACAGTTTTTTGCAGAGTTGATTCCTCCTGCTTTGCACTCAGACAGTTTAATTAAATCAAGCACGTAAATTGATGGATCCTAAATGTATTACTGATCTTGTCATTTGAACTGCAAAAAAATAGAAAATGGTAAATGGAATGAAAATATGAGGTTGGAGAGACGGCGAAGAATGCAGCTCTTATTCTGCTCTCATGTGAATGAAGGTAGTGTCATGCCAGTTTGATAACATCGCAGCACTTGTTAGTGTAAGGATGTGTTCTGCTCACTGGGTCGAGGACCAATCACATCAGCAGTGGTCATGAAAACCTGAGAACGCCTGAATGCACCGGCGACTCCACCAACATCACCTCTGATGTGCTGATCACTGCTACAGTACCTGGAACAAACACACACCTGATCATTGTTAATATCGGTGCACAGTGCTGTATCTAAAACCTTTTGTTGCTTTTTGTTTTTGTTTTTTAAATCCACTTTTATTCAAATGAAGCATAAGATTTAGGAGCGCACTTCTGAATCGTTGCCTTGCATTGTTTTTATTTACTACTCAGAAAGTCAGCAGCCATTAAACATTTTGATCCTGGTAAAATAAACATTTGGAAGCAATCCATCATGACTGCTATGGTACTGATTAATAGTATTCAGTCAACCTTTATTATAACCATTATAAATTAATTAATAATCTTAAATTAAACTAATGGAACTTTTAGTTAACTGATTACGTTAATAACTGATACATAAAATAATTTATTACTTCTTTACCTTGTTTAACAAATAATAATTTTATGAATGTTAATATATTTAAAATGCACTCCATAGCTGATAAAAATGACATAATTACAGTGGCTTGCAAAAGTATTCGCCCCCCTTGAACTTTTCTACATTTTGTCACCTTACAGCCACAAACATGAATCAATTTTATTGGAATTCCACGTGAAAGACCAAAACAAAGTGGTGTGCACGTGAGAAGTGGAACGAAAATCATACATGATTCCAAACATTTTTTACAAATAAATAACTGAAAAGTGGGGTGTGCGTAATTATTCAGCCCCCTGAGTCAATACTTTGTAGAACCACCTTTTGCTGCAATTCCAGCTGCCAGTCTTTTAGGGTCTGTCTCTACCAGCTTTGCACATCTAGAGACTGAAATTTTTGCCCATTCTTCTTTGAAACAGCTCCAGCTCAGTCAGATTAGATGGACAGCGTTTGTGAACAGCAGTTTTCAGATCTTGCCACAGATTCTATAGTAACCTCATTAGGTATATGTACAGGCAACAGAAAACTGAATATAGGTTATTTAGAAAGCTTAAGTTTGCAGTGGAAATGATTATATCTACAAATAAAGTCAAGAATGGATTTTTGCTGGTTAAGTATTGGAATTTTGTATTCAAGGATGTCATGAACTTTACATGATTTTTTATGAACAATATCACAAATGATCAGCTGACGGTGAGAGGAATTTATTCCCACATGTGAGGTGTTTTGAACTAAAGTGTGTCGAGTTAGCAAGAAGTAACCATGGCTGTTCTTACAGTACACTAAAAGCAGGGATCACTGTTGTTGTGAATTCACACTATTTAAAAACGATAAAATAAAATAGAAATGATACCCAGTAACTTAAACCCTCATTTTTGCTGCCATTATATGAAGAGACACCATAAAACAAAGGCGAAGTTCCATACGCACAGAACAGTTGAACTGTATGAATTAAGATCAAGATATTTGATACAGTACTGAGTATAGGGCGACCGTGGCTCAGGGGTTTGGGAAGCACATCTGACACTTTACCCTACCGCCTACTGGTGTTGGCCAGAGGGGCCGATGGCGCTTCTGTCAGTCTGCCCCAGGGCAGCTGTTGCTTCCACCAGCGCTATATAAATGCAGTCCATTATTATTATAGGAACATATATTTATAATTAATGAGGCCTACAGGCTGATGTCAGTATTCTCACTTTTATTTCACAACTTTTAACCTGCAGAATGTATATTTCCCCAGCCATGTACAGTAAGCATACCCAAACCCTTTGGTCTATGATCTATGAATTGTAGAGCAATGATAAACACTGCATTATTAGTCCCTATTAATTTTATGACATTAAATAGACGTTTGAAAGAAAATTCAATTCTCTTTAACGAAAAACGTTTATTTAGTATTGCACACATGTTGTTTGTTTTATATAAATGCTGTATAAATAAATCGATGTCATTCATCAGTTGCATCTGTTATTTGTCTGTGTGGTTCCCTGTTTTTTCTCCTTTTCCCTCATTACATGGCAGATGGGAAGAGTGAACAAATGTGATTTGCTCCCTCTGAGCCAAGAATGTTCCAGTGACTCATCCTAAGTTAATACTCTATAGTTCAGTGCTCTCCATGGGGACAGATAGAGATCCTACTACACAAACACTGGCATGAATTTGTAATTGTGGGCACATGTAAACACCCCTTAAATTCATACATGTACAGAGGCTCCAACATTTCATGGCTATGCTGTATTTCTGTATTTTCGCGGCGTGTAGTGGATTGCCGTGCACTGCAGTCACTACTGTCTGAGCCACAGGATGATGTGGATGATGGGCACAAAAACCACAAATTTCTTAGATTTGTGTCATCTGATACATGAAGAATCTTTTTGTTTGTTTTACTGGTGCTTTAAACCTATAAACTTTGTTCACCCACAAATATTTTTCCACTGAAAAGATTTGCAAATTACACAAGCATAGTTTGTCACAGCTGAACATCTGAAAGATGCTTTTAGCAAACACTGGTGCAAATACCATGACAACAGAGACAAAGATACAACCATGAAACAATGTGTCAGTGGTTATACAGTCTGTGTCCTACTATATTATTATCACTATCACTAATATTATCAGTATTTTAAAAATACATTTGCATAAGACATTTTAAAATGGCTAGTATTTGAAGCTTGATATTCCTAACTTATTTTTTTTATGTTTTCTACATTATGCTTAAATCTTCTGGATATATTTCAATTCCCATTCACCAAAGATCATCAAAAGATCATTGCTCACATATATAAATATGGTAAATAGACTGATTCTTACATAGTGCTGTTCTACTCTCTGAGTACTCAAATCACTTTTTATACAGCGTGCCTTATTCACCCATTCACACAAGCACTTTCTCCTGTTCTAAAAATAAAATCCATCCATCTTCAAAGAACTGATCAAGCATAAGAAAGATAAAATAACCAGCGAGGAAGACAAAATTGTGGCATGTTTACATTTAAATTTGCCACATTGCTTTGATGAAAAGTATCATATGTAAATATCAGATTGTATTAAGATTTTATCTCATATAAATGGTTGGAAGATCTTCAGCTGGAGTCATTTGCTGAACATTAAATCTGAAGAAATATTGCACTACAAGGTAGAGATTTTTTAGATTGAAAACTTAATGGATCTATTTGGACATCTTTAAGTTCGTTATGCTTCAAAGTATTGGGAAGTCTAATTGTTATAACAGAGGAGTTACATCTTCTCCAACACGTTCAAAACTGAAATTAGTTGTGCATTTTAGTCTCCCTTCCATAACTTCCTGTACACACGGACACACTTCCTCAAAATGACTGCTGCCTAGTGTTTACACATGAATGTTGCTCTACCTCGTAAAGCTCTTTGGCTTCTGCCTGGGGATGGATACATGGCAAATAAGCCCCAGCTGTCTGTGACCTAGCCAGCATCAATCTGACCAACTCCTCTGGGAAGAAAGACCAAGGGTCACCCTGTGTAGATGCTCACGACTTATATAATGGTCCCTTTATGATTCTGTCTATCTTCCACATCCAGGCTGTTATTTATAGCACAAAGGAAGAGTGAAGTAGAACTGATATGGGCTTTGGACATTTGTTTGAGAAAGAGGTTTGAGTCATAGAACCTAAAATTGCTTTCATTGCAGTATTGTGTAGAACAAAGGGTGTTTATAGTACTACTTTCTTCATCATTCAGTTAAATTTGGCTTTATAAAAACAAAAACAAAAATTAATGACTAAATGAATTAAACATAACCAAAGAGATTTTTTTCCACCCCAGACCAGCTCCGATCCTGTCACTCAGGACAAGACGAAACTAACAGAAAGCTGAGTGTACTATGTGTGTTTTTGTCTGTGTTTCACTCTATTTTTGGAGACAGAAGGGTGTCATTGAGGCAGAGAGGCTAATTCAACCTGCCTCCATTGTGTCTGCCCCACATATATATAATGATCTCATAATGATGCAGGTCTGTTGCTCCTGGAGCTTAGTGACATCTGAGGGCTATCTTTTGTGTCATCAGGATCCAGAATGTTCTAAAAAAAATTTCACAAATAATTCATTTTTTATAAAGAACTGAATTTGACTCGAGCTAAATTGGTGCCACTCTTTAAAATATTTAGGCTCTAAAAATAAAGTGGCTGTGCTGAAAAATCTATATTTGGCATAATGCCAGTAGGCTACAGCTCTACTTGAATTATTTATATTATAAATATTTATTTTTTTACTGTTGCTAAAACAAGAATGCTAAAACAATATTATGCACATCTAAACATTTACTGGAATAACAGTTGCAGTCTGTCACGTCCCTCCACTTTCTTGATGATACAAATATAATTCTGACAAGTCTGCACACATTCAACAAACCTGCCTACCTCCCTGCCTGGTCTATATAATCTAAACATTATTAATCCAGTAGGTCTTATTTAAAGCACATATACATTCATACAGTGTATTAAATACAATATTTTTTCTCTCTCACACACAAGACCTTCAGTCTGTGTTACATATTTATTTATTTAAAAAAATATATTTTAGTTTGAACTACTTTGTAAAATATTTTACTTGGTTAGCCCAACTGGTAATGTTAGGGTAAACGAAACCACCTTCGTAGAGCAGGCCTCACTTGTATTTGTGTGTATTTGTGTTTGGATTCATTAATATTTTGCAGAATCAGTATGACTGGTTTGAGAACAGGCCTTTGTTCATAGATTTTTTTTTCTTTTTAATGTTCTGTTTTGGTTCGGTCTGACACGTCCCACTCCCTATAGTCTAATTTGAAACTACACTAAAAATTCTTTGATGAACCTGCCAAGCACCGCAGCAAACTTAGTAATCAGCTAGCTGGTAAACACAGCGGAACGTTTAGCATCTAAATAGCCAGACATTTCACTGAGGAGTTGTTGGATACCAAGCCGGAGGCAGTAAGTACTGACATTTAAAAGCTTGTGTTTGCCTGATATGCAAAGAGGAAGCAGACGCAGCAATGTTGGCCAACATGTTCATCATTACAGCTTTACAAGCTGATAAGAGCAGTGTCTCCTTACAGCTCGCTGCTTAAAGTTTACTTTGTGTAAATAAACTTTAATAGTGACACTTATGTAATTATGTTTTTCCTATAATAGATTTCTTTGTTTTAGAATGAACTTAATTATACTCAAATTATACAGTAAAATCGGCCAGATCCTGGCTGCACATCACTCTGAGAAGCAGATGTCTTGTAGTTAGTCATTGCTAGTCACATGTGAAGGACATGTCAATATTTCAACTGGCTCTGCCACTCTGACACAAATGTAAACGCCCACATGACCTACCCAGATAGCCTGGAGGCGCCACTGCCACACTGCCAATATCTGGGTCATTGTTCAGCAACCTTTTATGAAACTCAATTCATGCTGAGGCTTGTGGGTCGGATTAAATGCTGCTTCCAGTAGGTGGGAGGTTACATAAAAGGTTTCAATGTACAGGTTATCTAAAGGTGGGCTGGTAACTGAATAGGATATATTAGGTTTGTTCCAAGAAGTGAAATGCTTATTACTCTCAAGTCTTTTTCTCTGCACAACATTGAGTGAAAAGCAGAACTGCAGGGCAAGAACTGTTGCTGAGTCACCTTCATGTCTACTGCAGAAGTGTTTTGTTGTGAACATAGCACAAAACAATTCTGCTGCACACTTAAACACCTGTGTTTATGTGTTTGGGACTTATCTTTTAATCCAGGCCCCAAAATCAAAGTTGGATGACACCCTTCATCATCTGAAATATCATAAAAAGGAGCGACGTCAAATCTTTATAACTACCACAATTTAAGCTATAGTGAAAAGCCAGCTGTCAGTTGAGCTCAGACTACAAAAGCACTTAGTGTGGCTGAAAGGGTTAAATGTGACTCATTCTTACGATAGACATTTCCTGCATCAAACCAACACTGAAACTTGATTTCGGTTAAATTTGTGCCAATTTGTGTCATTCTGTGCCACTGGGGAGATTTCCCACATTTCATATGTTAGTGGTGTGGCTTTAACCCTCTGACTTCATTACTATTGATTGCTTCAACTGAGGCCAAATTGAGCTAATTTGTATGTGAGCACTCAGCATGCATCTCTTTGAATAGGAGTATCAGCTCAAATGTCTAAAATGTCAATGACTGTGTTTTGAATATTAATGAAGGATGAACACCCATCACCTAAGGAAGCTGTCCCTCTTTTTTAAATACAGCCACAAAAGGAAGCATTATTTTAATCTCAGAAATATGACTGTTTGAAAGCCAAAGCAGTTTATTCCCAGTGAGGCGAAACCTTTATTTTTCTCAGGATAGTTTATCGCTCTCAGGGAAATTCTCCTGTGTGCTGTTATAAGTTGGTATGCCATCCTGTGATGCATCCAGTACACTATGTAGAAAAGTGGTAAAAATAGCTCACCAAATAGTTCCTAAGTGGCCAGGCAGGCAGGACTGATTAACCATGCAAGATTTCTGTGAATCTTCAAGATAGAAACTGCACCAGTGCTAATGGCACATCCACACATGTGCAATAAGACTAAGTGCAATAATCTTTTCTGGCATCGTTGTATTTTTACTCAGTTGTATATAGCATTTGTATTCTATTTTTATCTTATTGTATATTCTATTCTACTGTATATAGTATTTTATTTTATTCTATTCTGTACAGTTGTGTACTGTATTTATTCTTATTGTATTCTAATTTTTGCTTCATAACTTTTGCACTGTCCACTTCCTGCTGTGACAAAACAAATTTCCCACGTGTGGGACTAATAAAGGTTATCTTATCTTATCTTAAAACATCTACAGCTCCTCAAATGGCCACTTGACACTCCAAAAGCAAGTCAGTCCTAATAGACTCCCATGTTAAAGCATCTAGCTTGAGTAAAAATGAAGTTAAAATTTTTGTACAACTAGAAACAAACGTATGTGGAGCCAATAGCCATTGGCTGTCAAGGCTTGAGTTACTGAACTGGACCTTCTAACTGTGTGGTGGCATGTTGGTGACTTTTGGAGAATTTCTTATATAACTGTTTCTGGATTGCATCACTTTAAAAAAAAAAAAAAAAGGTGATGTAATCCAGAAATCGAGAATTCGTGAATTTAAGGTAAAAATTTGCATTGCACTTTTTTAAGCTTTATTACCGCTTGGCAAGTAGTAAGTGAGTGTTTGCAGACATGTCAGTTTTTTTCAATGCAAACTACAGGCAACTGTGACAGTCTGCTCGTGACCAAAGCAAATACAAGGAGGTTTTTGATACAGCAACGTCTTTGCAGACAATTTCAGCAACCCGCAGGAAATACTTGACAATCGGTCAGGGATTACAGATTTTTCCCTAGCAACTAGTGATTATATCACATCCTGTTTGACAGACAACTCCTGGGTTATTTGTTTATGACATCACATGAGTAACTTTTATAGGACCATCAGTCTTTTTGTAAGTGCTTTCACCACCAGTTAAGCCTTCAGATAGATTGCTTTTTCTGAATACATTTTCAGACACAGACGTTGTTTACTGTTTATAGCCAGAAACCAGAAGCCGATGTCATGGTGGTTACGACTTTTATACATATATGCAACTTATACTGGTAACCCACCTATCTACCTTCTTTTAATGTTCAGCAGGGAGAGGTTCTTGCAGTCTGTGATTTCTTTGTTTCATCGATGCTCAGTAACAAATTGAGATTTTACACCATCCTGGTTTAATCTCTGTAGGCTTTCTAATTCATGTTTAAAGTTAGTCCCAGTGCTATTGTGACATATTCAGTTTTAATGATTGTTTTGTGTTCAGGCTGTGTGGGGAGAAGTGGGCTGCATTTGTACGTAGATGTTCCAGTAAATCTGACTGTGGTGGTGGTAAGACAGGAAATCCTTGATTCACACAAATAGGAAGTTATTGAAACCTATCAGCTAATGCAGAGCTTTAGTCAATACAAAGCATCCTCACATACTATGCCCTCTTCTGTTTAAGATAGGTCAGTGTGACATGGAGAGCCATGGTGATGGCATTCTCTCTGGATCTATAACCTTTGTAGGCTTACGCTACACAGGGGTAGAGGAAGGGTGGATATGTTCTTTAATGCCAAGCACTTTGACATGATGGGTTTCTGAGCCACTAGTCAGTTAGACATCTGACGCTCATAATGTACCTCATCTCATGTTGTTTTTGGTATTGTTGTTAATATTGTTGCTGTGCTTATTGTTGCATATCAACATAACCTATACTGTTTTTTTCTATACATATATTAAAATTACACTGTGGTTGAAGCATCTCGTAACTGTTTTGTGTGTCTATAGCTTCAAATTAATAACTACAAATGGATTTATAACCACCAGTGTTAGGTCCATATATTTATAGATCAGCTACATTTAACAAGCTATTCTAAAAATCACAAATATTCTCATTATTGACTATACTCTTTTGATGGGTACTGAAAACGAGCTTTCATATCTGTTTGATGTTATGTTTGTGTGTCCTCTGTGCAAAAATGGGAGAAGAGAATGGAAAAAAATTGCTCACAAAAAGCGTGCCCTCCTCCTCCACCACCTCCTCCACCTCCTGTGCATCATCTCTGTCATTTTCTATTTCCACTCTATTTGTCACCCTTTCTCGTCTTTCATTCTCAACTTGTGCTTCACCCTTCACCCTCTCTCACATCTCTGTCTTCATCTTTCTAGTTTTCCCACCTTTTTTCAGCCCTCTGAAGAGAACATCCTACAGGTTGCTGCACTTACTGCCTGCCGTTTGGAATGCTAATGTGGTCGGCTGATGTGTGACACAGTGACCAGAGTGAAGATAGCTTGAAAGGAGGAGAGAATTGGGGAGTAGTAGGGAGGGAAATGAGAAAGCCAGAGTGAAAGCGAGAGAGCATAGGACCTCCGGGTTTTCAGGGGAGGGAGGGGAAGGTGAATAACAGAGCAGTAGAGGGGAGGGATGGAGGGATGTGACGTGAGCGAGCGGGAGTATGGAAACTGATCATTGCAGGCAGAGCAGCGCTGGATGATTTTACTCTCCCTCATCCTCTCTCTCTCGCTCTCTCTCTCACCACCCCACATCCCCTGTGATGCTGCTCTGACCAGACTCTGCCTCAGAGAAAAACAAACACTAACCCATCCACATACTCATACACTGACAGGAAGCAGAGAGGGCTGCTGCTGCTCCTTCCTTCCTCTTTTTCTTACACAGATACACACTCTTCCACTCCATCTAATTGCACAACACCCACCTTGCCTTGCAGCTAAGAGAAGATCAAGAGGAGGGCACGGCAGGAATGTGAGTGAGGAGCTGCATCTGAAAACGCCTGCCCAAAAGGACTCCTCCCTCATCTGTCTTGGTGATTAACTCCAGATCTGCAGCAGGTGAGCGAGGCATGTTGAATTCTCATCTGATTCCCTGTGTTGCATGTCGCAGTGGCCACTACCTACTGATTCTATGTGTCAAAGCATTAGTGGTGTCTGAGCTAAGATCTTCTCCAAGTGGTGTGTAACACATGGTTCTACATGTTATCTCCTCACTGCACTACTAACGGATAATGAAGCTTATCTGATAACATTTGCAGAGCTGGGTTTTGTTCAGAGGATGCCAGCTGAGTGTTTTTGTGGGGATGCACTGCAGTCAGGCAACGCCGAAAAGGAGGATGATTACAGTGCAGTGCGAAGCAGGAACGTACTGCACACACCAGTACTATATTTGAGATTGTATCTCTGTGCTGGAATTAGACTCAGTGGAGATCTGATATAAACAACAAGATTTCCCATCAGCTCCTTTTCTTTTTTTTGCTGCCTGTGCAAAACATTAAGAAAGACAGTGCAGAGCATTTCTAGTTTAAGCTCCAGAGGCAGATCAAAGTTTATGTGAGGGAGGCTGATTCCCACGCACGCAGTGTGTTAAGGCAGCAGCACCGGTGGCTTCATATTGTGTTGCTTTATCTTGGCTATATAGTGCATATAATAATAAAGACACTCAATTAAGTATATAGGCTTGATTTAGCCTATCACCTCTTCAGAGTAACTGTGGCACAAGCTTTCTGAACATTCATTCACACACACACACACACACACACACACACACACACACACACACACACACACACACACACACACACACACACACACGATCTTAGATATGATTTCAAACTAAAGTACACAAATTCATACCTCATACCAAGCACATTATTGTATATTAAATATACACAAGCGTACAAACACACACACACAGTTATTCTCCACATGAATGAACACTTGTTGATCCAGATTTTCAGTTCCCAGTTATTGGGTCAAATGCTTCACAGGCAATGTGAAACACACGCGCACATACACACACCCACACAGATGCCTGAGTGACACCTACAGAAACATCCAACTGCATCCACATTCGTTCCACAAAAATAAAAGGGAAAGCAAGGTCATGTGGATCTGAACAGCAGAGCTGTGATGTTGGCTGAATTGGTACTACTTCAGAGATGTGTTTGCATTGCGTGGCAATTCAGTATTTGCTTTAATTAAAGGGCAAAAATCAGCGAGGCATGTTATCCATTCTCTGATACGATATCTAATCCTTAATACTCTCCTGTCAAACCTGAAATTAATGTTTGCACACCTTTGTTTTACATGTGATTGATGTTCTGTGTTTTGCCTTTGCTAAGTGGAGCACAATGCTTTACATCAGCCACAGAGTCTGACACGTTTTGTTTGACATCATGCTTTATAAGCTGTTATAATGCAGACAAAAGTACTGGTGAAGCACAAACATTGACGCCACTTAATTTACCTCCAGTGAAACCCTGGATGTTGGACTCTGCTCAAAAATGGAAGTACCTGCCTACAAAAACCCATTTAGCCTGAACTTGATCACGTTGTCTTCATAGCAACCGCTCAGGATGATGTTTTGAAGCAGCACCAAGGCGGATCTCTAATCTTTTAATGTCCAAATTAGGATTTTTTTTTTTACATACAAGGATCCCTCCACTTGTTGCAGACATTTCGTGATGTAACCATTTAAGCAAAACAGATGAGCTGACTTTAGATTCAGGGCTTATTTTCTTTCCTGCAGCGCTGCACATACATCACACCCATGGTCGAATTATGTATTTTTATAACTGGCTTTATTTTTTGTAATCTCTTTATTGAAATGCATATTCCAAGTACAAGGACCAAAACCACCAAAGCAACGATAGGCAGGAATATACTGCAATATTTGAGTTGTGACATTATGTATAACACAAATATTACACTTCCTGGGTTGTTAGTTTTTAATTTTCATAAATTGAATTGTGAATACATGGGACTAGATATCACTTGTTTGTTTTTTAGTGTTGGGACTTGTTTCTATGTATAAAAAGATCAAATTTTTTAATGATAGTGTATTTTGTACCAACATGTCTTAAACTTTAAATTATTCATCCTGCTCTGGCTAACAAACACGAATCTCAATGCTTGAAACACCAAGATCTAGCAGAGGAAGAGGGACATTTTAGTTGAGATGGCAGCTGCAGAAGGAGGAACAGGCAGGAAGAAAAAATGTGCTCTGATTATCAGAGGAAAAATAATGTATCTATTTCTTTATTGCTTTAAAATGTGCCAGCAAATGTTTGCTTTCTCCAGCTAATTAGAGAATATATGTAATCCTGTTGTGTCTTATTCAGCAACAAAGCTGTTGCGTCTTACCAGCTTTGCTTTTTGTACTGACATTATGTAAAGAAAAGATGTCTGTGGGGGTGAATTGGGCTGATTTTGATGTCTTGTTGTGTTCCAGTGTGAGACTCCCTGCTGTGTGTTGCTGCACGGGGAATGCACGGTGGATATAGAGACGTGGCCTGAACACAATGAGCAGCCAGGACAAATGGGTCACACTGACCCCAGCTGAATTCGCCTTGCTACAGGAATACACTCAGTGTGAGTAGAGGAGGTACTCTCAGTTTGCATCTGACTGTGTTAAGGAAACTGTGCTTTTTCTTCAGGGACAATAAGAGGTGACATTACACAGTCTGGTTGATATCTGTGTCCTTAAACTGCAGCCTAAAATGTATATTGTATACAAAAGTTGGACTTGCAACTGGCGTCTTCTAGTCTTACTGACCATTCAAAGTACTTTCACAGCGCAAACCACTTTATGTGCCTTACATAAGTGTCCAATTTAGAGTCACCAATCAATCTAACATGCATGTATTTAGAATACCAGGAACAGGGAGAAGTCAAAACTGCACACAGGATTGACCACAGCACAGGAATACAGCTTCAAGGTCTGAAAAGACAAACCAGTGCCTTAAACCTGGAATCTTTCTAATGGCCAGCAGGAAGATGACTCCCCTAGTTCCAAAAAAGAAGCTTGGTCATATGGAAGTCTATAGGACAATGACTGTTTGTCATCCTCGATGCCTCAGTAATTCTGAGCTCAGTCATTAGTTGCATGTGTTAATAAATACAACATGAATTTTGTAAATCCCAGTTAGAGCCAAAAAGGAAGAAAAACATGCAGAGCCCCTCTGTTTGTCAGTCAGATCAACGTTTTACTCATCACATCCAATTTCAACAGCAAAAATGCTCAGCCTTAATGTGTAACGACATGACAGTCTATGACCAGACTTCAGAACCATGGTAACCTCAGAAAATTGGCTTAGATTCTTCTGAAAAGATGAATTTTGTTTCATTAATTTTTTTCTTTTCATAATCACAGTCAGGTAGCTTGAGAGTCAATTATTACAAAGTATTTGTGATGATTTAACCTAACAGTAGGAGACTGGAACTTCAGTCTCTTGATCAAATGTTGGTAACTTGATATCTACTGTGTACTTTTTCCATGTTTTGTAGTAGAAATACACCAATATGCTTTCTTGGGAATGCTTAAAGCCAGATTCATTGTCTGGTTTGTGTCTGGTTTATTTAGTTCTTTGTCTAACCAGAGAGGGTTATGAGAATTAAACTAAGGGATAGGCAAAGGAGATGGACTTATGTGCAGTCTCACAAACACCGTGTCACCAAACAGTCATTATTATTCCCTCTCACCTTTTCTTCTGTTTTTCTTTAGCAAGCAGATTTGTTTACATCATACTACTCCTTATTATTTTTTTGTCCTGAAAGTATAAAGTTTTGTCTACATTCTGAGTGCAGGATTTAAGGTGAAAATCTATTTGGTGACATCTTAATAAACTGTAGATCACCTACAGGTTTAAGTTATATACACAGATCCATCTTTTAAACTAGTTTGTGTAAACTGTGTTTTCAGCCTACATTCGGACAGAAGTTAAATCAACAAGTTTCTTGATGTTCTGATCCAAACGATAAATAGTTGAAATGTTGAAGTCATGCACGGTGACTCCTCTGTGTGATACCGAGATCTACAGTTGCCATTAAAACACTTCTCTGTTCAGGTCAGCATGAAACATGCTTCTCTGTAGATACGTCATGTATAATCAGAGGAGGATAGGAATATGAAAATGTTTCATTGTTTTGATTGAAGCTTAATGCTGACCTTGGTCTTTGAGCAGATGAGTGAAAACATTTATTGTGAAGAAGCAGAAAACTGCAATTGACTTTTCATCAGCAGATTTTTTTTAAATAAAAGAGATACTTGGGATTAGATAACTGAGCCGGTAAGTATACACGGACATTTCCTGTAATTTCTCATCCCAGCATTCTGGAGAATATTGTTCTCTTACTGGGATCTATACAATAAGACTGGGCCTCATTCTGCACTTTATGCTTAGAAATGTTTTTCCTTACAGACAAAATGGATATGCATGCAAAATTACAGTTTCATGAAATGCATGCACCTCCCAGTTTTGTTTTTACCACCATGTTTGTCTTAGTGAACCAGAATCGTTTTAAATTGAAAAGCCTGCACTCTATATTTGGAATCAGCATGCTGTTACTGCCACATTTCGTTTACCTCAGGGTGTATCATGGGGAGAGCACTGAAACTGAGAAAAGCCCGATCACTCACTAGGCCAGTTTTAGTTATGGACAGAGTTGAGCTAATCCCACCCAAACCATCTTCCTGCACAGCCAATTGAAAAAAAGCACAGAAAACACTTCTGATTGGAAAGACAGATTACAGCCCACCTCCAAAGTCTCCTATTGCACAGCCTTTAAATGCAATCAGTTAACACACAGAGGTGCTCTTCTCCCTTAGTTAACCCACGCACTTTAACATAAGGGTAGATCATCACATCATGTTTTTTTTTCCTGCAGTTTGGAAAATGAGTATTTTGCTTCTGCTAAGTCCATAGGAGACTTTTCCATTAGTGCTTCTTTTCTCACAGGCTGCATGGCACTGAGACAGAGCCTACGACTGTGTGACTGCATTTACTTTTCCAGTAGATGTGTATTGCACATTTTATTCTTTTTATAAAAGGATATTTTTACTTGTGTACTACCCTGGCAGTGAATGAGCATCATAACAACAAGAAAATAAAAAAAATAAATAAAACAATCCTGAGAGAGGAGAACCCACCAATTGAACAAGGACTCAAATCAGCATCTACAGATTACATGTCAGCTGTTATAACATCGGGTCTTTGTGTTGCCCTCCTATTATTTATGACATGGCAGGCTGGAATTGAAAGCAAAGCTTAGTCTGCAATAACTAAGGCAATGAATGTTTTGTTCCCTGAGTGGTTGAGGCCTATAAAGATTTAAAAAAAAAAAAAAAGAGAAGGAAACCTGTTCTTGAGGAATATCACTTTTGTTGTTTAGAAATAAGGTTCTAATAATAATTTACTCTACGTGCCTTTCATATTCAAGTAAATGTGTTTTGTAACGAATTTAAGTCACTCTTAGTTAGGTTCTAATTGGCAACAGGTCGACATAGTTTTCCTTATATAAAAAAGACGAGAATTTAACCTCTGCAACAACAAAAAAATGGCTATCCTGTTTGCTAACAGGCTGAAACATTAAAGCTGTTAGGATAAACATATCCTAGACTGATCCCTCCACAAAAAAGGAAATAGATGACGTATTCTGCTCGAACGCTCTGCTACAAAAGCAAAACAAATATGTTTAAGTATCTCCTCATTAACTCGTGTCACTGCTTTGTTTATTTAATTTTCTCCAATTCACACGTGAGTTTTGAGTTGAGGCAAGTTTTCACTTCGTCACTGGAAGTTCTTGGAAAGCTGGCAGGATTTCAGCATCATGCCTTCCGTAATCCTCCTCATAAATGGAAGCAAAACCCAGACGTTCCCGTGCACTACGCACAAACACATATTCTCTCCAGTAGCATCAAACCACCACGGTAACAACAACAGTGTGTCTGTTAATGTAAACTGCAGTGCAGTTAGAGTCGCTGTGGTTAACATCAGTTGTTCTAATTATATAATCTTGACGTTGTAATTGCCTGCTCTAACTTGTCTTGCTGATGTAGAAAACTGAAGCTGCTGAAGCGTTTAATCTTTGTGGCGAGCTATGATTGATTCATTTGCAGCCCAACAGTTGGCTTCCCTGCTCACCAGGCTGCGCTCTGGATTCCTGGAGTTTATGTTACACTCCAACATGTTGACACATTTCATCATTTGAAATGGTACCAGGAATGGAAAATATGATGATACCTGGCATGCTGCAGGACGCCGTGCACCACCCACGCATAGTTTTGGACAGACGCTGGAGATACGAACACCAGTCACAGTAAATCGTTTAAAGTGAGACAAATTATGGAACTAGCTGTGGAGAAGAATAGTTGTTACGTATTCAGTGTTTCTACAACCTAAGTGGTGTTTTTGTAGTGTCCTTGTGTAACGTCACAGTAGATGTTTCATATGTCAGTTATTTTCAGTCCCAAACAAGACATGTTTTAGTCATTTGAAACAATTTTTTATTTCATTTGCTCTTAGTTTGAATCTTAATAATTAATGCTTTCCATCTCTTGAGCTCTTGTACCAGCTTCTCACTTGGTGTAAAACAACATTGTTCTCTATTCTGTGAAACGCTCCTCTTCTTTTTGGCACAGTGCATTATGGTGGGGTTTTTATGTGTTTTGCAAATATTTTGGGTTTGAATCATTCAAAATAGAAGAAAGGGGAGAAGGGAAGAAGTATAATTAAAAAAAGACATAGTGGTCATAATGGGCAATTATCTGCACATGTGTGGAGGCACATGCACGTGGATGTGTGTGTGTGTGTGTGTGTGGAAGACAATTTCTGGATAATTATGTTTCAATGAGCTTGGGGCAATTCTTTGTGCCCTCTGCAGCTACAGGTTATTAAAATATCCCTTTATCTGAGCTATAACAATGGACATCCCATCCCCTCGCCTTCCTTTTTAATCTCTACTTTTATCTCCCTTGTACTGCATCTCACCCTTCATTCTCATTAAAGTGAGGAGTTCACACTTTCATAACGATTTAATGGCCGTGTGCTGAGGCAGGCACCTAAAATCTGGCTCACAACAATTAAGAGCTTCTATCCATATAATAGATTTACTAATGCAAGTTATGCGGCAGTGAGCTGTTTAACAGAAGGGCAATTATTTACCAAAGAAGGTAAAAAAAAAATCCTCAGAGTGTTTATGAGCCTCAAAAACATTACATTTCTGTTCTGTTGTTCCTCATTATTGTGTGGCACAGAATGGTTAAATCATTATCCTGATAGAGAAAACACACTGTAATTCAGCTGTGCCTGCTGAATGTAACAGGCAGTGGATACATAATCACTCTGCTCGGTAATGGTTTTGCGTAGTTGGTGTGCTCATAAAGATGGTCAATAATGATGACACACAGTCAGTTCAGTGTGGGTTGTTTATTTCTAGTCTGTATTGGTAAAATGCGTCCTGAGAAAATCAAAGATCCAAAGCTATTAGTGCAGGAGGTGACAAATTGCTGTCGAGAGGGGAAGAGAGCTCAAATGCAAATGCAAATAAAGACAGAATACCTGCTATTATTAGCAATAACACATAGATTTTTGGACATGTCTTTTCTTCAGAATCTGCAGTGTGGTAAATAAGGTCCAAGCTCTTGTACAGTAACTGGTGGCTCTACAGCAAACTACATCTATTTAAGGTCTGATTCTCTGAAATACGTTTTTTTTTCTATCAAATTCTTTTTATACAGGTTTATTCTTATTTGCTTTATTTCCCTTCCTTAACTGCAAGGCTAACCTCTCAACAGATCAGATGATTATAAATCTGGGGCATGCTGTTCGGTTTCATAAACAGCAGCATAACCTCAGCTTCCCGGGCTGCTGGATTTACCTCATAGCAGGTTGGGATTTTAGTTCTAGAAACATTTATTCAGCTCAAACACACAAGCAGACAAACATATGTTCACTGGACACTTCAGTTATGCCCTGTTGGAACTGGATTGGAGCCCATTTTACCTTGAGAACTGTTCTAATTATTCATGGTACAGATTCAACAAGGTGCTGGAAACATTCCTCAGACATTGGTGCATATCGGCATGATAACACCACACTATTGCTGCAAATCCTTGATGTAAATCTCCTGTTTCAGCACACCCTGAGCTGCTCTAGTAGATTAAGATCTACTGACAATGTAGTGAACTCACCGTCAGGTTCCAGAAACCAGATTTTCACTTTGCAACATACAAATGGTCAGCGCCAATACTCAGGTGGCCTGTGGTGTTAGTTGATGCTCCACTAGTACTAAGGGGCACAACGTGTTTTTACATTATTATTACACAACCACATTATTACATCACTACCACCAGTAACCACTGGTACCATTCATGCTGTCTTATTGTTTGCACCCAATTGTAACCCTACCATTCCAGTGCTGCAACAGAAATCAAGACAAAAAGTGAATTATGTGAATTATAACCGCAGCTTCATGTTTTTAAGCTAACAGAAGTGGCACTCAGTGTGGTCCTCTGCTGCTGTGACCTGCTTCAGTTTTTTGATATGTTGTGCATCTAGAGATGGTCTTCTGCATTCCTTGGTTGTAACAAGTGGTTTTTTGAGTAAGGATTGCCTTGCTATAAAGCTCGAAGCATGTCTGCTGATTCTCCTCTGACTTCTGACATCAACAAAGCATTTTTGCACAAAGGGCTGCTATTTACTGGATAATTTCTTCTTTTTGGGCTCTTTATTGTAAACCGTAGGGATGGTTGTGTTGAAAACTCCCAGCAGATCAGCAGTTTCTAAAACACTCAGATCCACCACCTGATGCCAACAATCATGCTGTGCACAAAGTCCCTTAAATCATCTCTAGTCACCATTCTGATACTCAGTTTGAATTTCAGTAGGCCATCTTGACCAATGGCCAGTGCATATTTATCTGTTGGTGACGATGAAAAATAGTAATTAAACAGTAATTACTTATCAACATAAAAAATATCCCTCACAGGCCTTTTTCATTTGTATAAAGAGAGCAGAAAGATACCATACGTGAAGCACAAACTTAAACAAGCTTCTTAATGTAATTTGTAATGTGCACACACCAACTTGTGCTTAGAGAGAAATGTGAGAAAATTAACTTCACTAACATTAGAACCTGGTATCTGTGGTGCAGCAAATTGATTCAGCAGTAGGGCTCATAAACTCTCTGTAGCATGCAGTAATTATCACAGCAAATCTCTGCCTGATGAAGTTATTTTTGTCCAGTGCTGAGTGCTTAAACAGAGAGTGAAAATAATGAGCCACTGTGGTGATTTCAGTCTGTTTTTTAGTCACAGCAGTCTTTGGCATTTTGTCTCTTTCAGGGAAATGACAATAGTTATATCATTTTTGTGTGGTTCAATTCAGATTTTTAACTTTACATAATGTTTACATTTAATATTTACCCATATCGAGTTATATTATCATGTAATGTATGCTACACGCGACTGTGACCACAGTTAAAGTGGGCACACCTTCAGCTGTGTGTGTACGACTGCTTTTAGAGAGATAACTAGAGCAGATATACTGTATTCATATTCACATTTACTACATTCACCCACCTTGTCCCCCAACTGCCTATGCTGAGTCTGACTGTCACACATTAGTCTGCACTGGATGTAACAATACCTGCATGCAGTAGCAGTGGCACATCTGTCACAGAAATGCTGCAGGTTGAATTGGTAGTGGAATTAAAATTATCCAGCAGAAAAAGAGCAGCAGAAGGATGAAATCACAGCTGCAGCTGAGGTCCGAGCAACAACCACACCGAGGCACCGCCTCAATCATCAATGCTAGACAAACATCTGCATCTCAGCCAGTGGGTGTATAGAGATTGGTTATTAATAAGTAATGAGCAGTAAATATTTGCTTAGTTTTCCCTTAACTTGAAAGATACAGTAATTTGGCTATACAAATACACCAGCTGTTCATATGGACTAGAAGGAATACAAAGGTTTTGGTATATTTAAATCCTGTACACTCTACCTCTAACAATAAAATTAGATCATACTGTATATAAAATATTCACACTTGTAGTTTTCTAGCTGTTAATTTGCTACAACTATAAACTGAGTGTTCAGGATTTATTTTTCCATGTCACGACAAAATATAGCGCTTAGATCATAAATGAGAAGTATTTTTTAAAAATGCTAAAGATGTATCTACCAAAAATAAAAAATGAAAATTATTCAGGGCTATTTATTCTTCTGTCTGCCTTAGAAGTAGTACCTTATACAAGTTAAGTGTATTATGTTTGTGTATTATTTTATTTCAAGTGAATACTTTTTCCCAGAACTTGTAATTTACCACATTTTTTACATCTTAGGGGAATTAACCTGATACATTTTCCTTTATCTAAGTACTAATTCACTTTGCAAGCAGCCTGCATATTTCATTAATGGTCCATCTCTTCCCTGCTGAAAATAGTTATTTGGTATTGTATTTGTTTTAGTATGTTATTGTGACCTTTACATGTGTTCACAATTCTGTTTTATCTAGTTGTTATCCCCGGTTGGTGTTTTCAACTCCTGCCCTGTATTTGAACTTGAGGTACTTTTACAAATGTCTGCCATGCCTGTTTACGTGTCCTGTTAAAGGCCATGGCTGGTTTGTAGTTGTACTAAATGTGGATGATATATTTAATGAAGCCCTGAATAATGGTTAATATAAAAAATGATCTAAAAGATATTAAGTCAGGTTTCATTCATGGTCTGACCTTTACAGTTGGTAGAGCAGAATACATCTTCACAGGTCTGACTCACATATGGAGGTGTGTCTCCCTGTAGGCATCAAAATGCTGCATCCAAGTTAAATCAGCAATACTGAGTGCATGACGTGCATGCCTCTATAGCACTTACAGGTGCATCCACACCTGCATGGGTACAGAAAAAAATGACACCTACTGCAGATAGGGTAACTCCATGAACCCACATTTGTTTTTATAAATTAAAAACCAGAAAATGCAAAGTACTTTGAACTATATAATATAACTGAATTATGTAGATATCAATCATATATAAAACATAACACAAATAAAGCATGTCTGAATGTTTTCTCATAGACTCAACCAAGAAGCTGAAGGATGTGCTGCAGGAGTTCCATGGAGATGGTGTGTTGGCTAAATACAATCCAGAAGAGGTATGTTCAGTTTATACTGGATTATATAACACATAGTTTATAGTCTATTGACTCAGGAAATGCCAACAGCAAGCATATATCACACTTCAGCATTTCTTTCCGAAAACATGAGTAAGTGATTTAGAGAGATTTTAAACATGCATACATTTTAAAGATAAAACAATAATCAAGAACGCAACTAAAAAAAAAAAAAAAATACTCAACTACTAATTGCTGCATCATAACAGTTCACAAATCTCTAATTCAATAACAGATAATCACAACTACATAACTGCATTTTCAAAATGTGTGTAAATATGTGATGTGCTTATTTTGTGCATTTTAAATGACATAACCATGTGATACTTCCATGAATATGTCGCGATTCTTTCTTTCTTCAATGCTGCGGAGTGTAGAAGCAGGAAATTCTCAGCCAGGTATCTGCTGTCTCTTCCTCTTGATTTATTTTTCATTTATTGTCTGTGTTTTTCTAGTTTCTCTAATCACTAAATAATTGAACTCTCTTAAGGATTGTAGAAACTTCTAGAGGCAATGCAACCTATTGTAGGAAAATATTAAACCCTTAAAGTGTTTACCACAATCTGGCAATAACCATGTGCGTGAGCAAGATGACATTAAAAAAAATAGGCTCACTGTTGTATCTGTCTGAACACAACTTGCAAATTGATACAGCTAGCAAAACACAACAAAACAAAAACAGTTGTCATCAAAGCTGCATAAAAAGGCATCTGTATGAAGGCCTCACATAGTGCAGTAAATAAAAGAAGCTAAAACCCAAAACAAATCAGACATAGCCAAGTACAAAAATGTGCAACATTTTGCAAAATATTGAAAACATGATACTGAAAATCCTCGACATTTCACTCAAACCTGAATTCAACAACTAGCGCTCTTATTTTTATTTTGTTTTAGGAGATTGACTTCCAGGGCTTTAAGGTCTTTATGCAAACATTCCTGGAGAGTGAACTCCCTGAAGAGTTCTGTCAACACCTTTACATGTCGTTTAGCAACAAAGGACCCAAACCCAGTCCCTCATCTTCTGACAAACCTCGAGTCTCTGGTAAGTGTAGAAAAGAAATTCTTTCCCTAACATGCCCTCAGTTCATAAACACAGCATGTTGGTGTTTTATAGTCAGTGATGTGTATAAGAAAACATCCCCACTTGTGTTGCTAAGGTTCAGCCAATATGTCAGTTATTCTCGTCCTTCACTGCGCTTCTGTTGGGGATTGTTATTGTCATCGTAGAGAATGAATCACTTTACTCTTCCTTTGCTGTGTGAAAAAAAATGGCGCCGTCACTGTTTCTGTTTTGTGCCATTGGACAATTTATTCAATTTAATGCCAAGTCCAGCCCGATGGCACTCAGTGTAAATTGTAGTGTAGAAGCTGCCAATTGACTTGGCAATAGTTTTGTTTGTTTATAGCAATATACTAATGTCTCATTTGTGTGTGGTAATGACTAACTGATATTAAAATAATACTTAACACTTCAGATCAGTCCTCGTTCAGACAGCATCTCCTGCACTGCCACTTGGCTTTGACACCTCCTTGACTGCCTACCAGCTCAGATAATTAATAATAAAGTCTGTCTCGTGTCACTGAGTGCTAAAAAGCAACATGTGTTTTATCTTCAAGTGACCAGGCTCTCTAGCTCTCATTAGATAAGGTTTTTATGAAGTTTCATTGTCCACAGAGGAAGGAGGTTGGGGTGGATGATTTGAATTTTTGAGACAATAAACTCAGAGTAAGTTGGGCAAAACTGTCTTGGTATTGTTTTTATTACACTTCTAATATTGGCGGCCTTTAATAAATCCTCAATAAAAATGTCAAAATACAAAATGTAATCTTAATTTATGGTTTTCATAAACTGAACAATAAACTTGTATAACCATAATGTTCAGTTTATTGTGGTATATTTCTCCAGTGTGATATCATGACACACAAGGTGACTAAGCAGTGAGAACAGTGTGTATGTGAACTAGCTATTGACTATACTGCCAGAGCTTGAGTTGGCTAATCTCCTGGTTCAGCTTTACTTCCTGTATAATGGGTCCAAAAGGAAAACTTAAGCAGATCACTCAAGGTTTAAAAATAAATAAAAGAAAATGAGGGAAAAATATTTTCTCTTCCCATAATAAATAAAAAGGGTGTTTAAACATCTGTTTGTCTGCCTTATAAGAACAAATACATGAAACATATCTAAACTTAATAGCAATGTTAACAACAATATTAATAGTGAACTTTCGTGTGTGTGTGTGTGTGTGTGTGTGTGTGTGTGTGTGTGTGTGTGTGTGTGTGTGTGTGTGAGAATGAGTAGATAAATAAATAAAAATAAATACAATAAAATAGATAAGGCCCAAACCAAGAGATTCAGTTAAAACATAACATTTCTGGTACCAAATATTCTGAATTTTTTTGAATACATTCAACCATTTTTAAGATATAGCTTCTTTTCTTTTTACATGCAGTGAACAAATCTGTCATAAGCACTCTGTTTTTGGAGGATACCTTTTCTGACATAATGCATAGATGGAAAATCATATCTAAAACAGTAGTTGTAAGTGTATATTGTTATTTAAGTGGAGAACTTTTTGGAATAATGGGTTGTCTAACAAAAACATCAGCTTTGTTTCATGAAACAAGACAGCTGCACCATCTGTGTGAAATGTCAGCTTCAGATAAAGTACAACCGGACCACATTCTAAGTGTCCTGACAATAATTACAAAACAAACTCAGAATTGTCATGACTCCCAGCTTTGGGAAAGATAACCTTGTAGTAGAGCTATTCACAAATTTCTGTTAAAACTATGTAAATAATGTGTAGCAAATGTTTGTGTAGGCTTGATTAAATGTAAAATTTTCATAACTAGGTTTCCTCCAAAAACATTGTATTGTTCCTAATTACTGTGAACTTAAATAACAATAACTAAAAATGATGTGTGATGATGTGTGTGGGCTTTAGTTGTTACATTTGATTTGAAGCACAGTTAAAATAATGGAATTGCCTCCCAGATTTAGACATGTTTCTGCCATTGAACCACAGGAAAAAATGAGTTTATTATAGAAAGGTTATATAAAAAAATGTTCTCCAGTTACTAGTCTTATTCTGTGACTGGAAATTGAAAACTTTCCTTGTGGAGATTGAGGAGTACTGGAGTACATTTACAGCAAAACAATGAGGTTTCTATAACTGCCATTCTATAAATTCATTTGTAGCCTTACATAGAGGCATTATTTTTTTCTTGAAAGTAATACTTGGTTAGCTGGTAGTGCATTAGTAAGTAAATTAATAATCATAAAGAGTGAACATAATATCCTAATATAGTTTGAATACACAGCCTGGTAATTGGTTTGATTCAAAGGTTTAAAGAATCTTAACAGGTTACTGTATTTACTCATGTATTAAATGTAAGTTTAACTCAATCAGGACAAAAGCTGTCCACAGAACAAAAAAAACTTAGAAAAATAACAAGAAATATAGTTTACCTAAGGCCATTAACTTAGATTATTCATCTCATGATCTTTTGTACATGCTTCATTTGATCACATTGTTTGCCCCAATTACGAGGCTGTGTGAAACTGGATCAGTGCAGCCTGTGCGAGTGTTTCGATTCGCCCTTATTGATCCAGCATGCTAGCTATAAGCCCTCCCATCACCCTTTGTGTCCATCTAATGACACAGAATGAAGCAAGTGATATGTTTTAAAGAAGAAACTCAGACATTAATGAGAAACCAAACCCAAATTCCTGTTTTCAGGTCCAGTAAATTTAAAGCTTAGTCTTCACAGTTCATTTGGTAGACGGTTGCCCTAATTTGTGTCATTAATAGCGGACCTTTTCTTGCACTTATAAAGGACATATTTTTCTAATGTATCCGTTTTCTCTTAAACAACAGAACTTCTCTATTTATGGTCACTTAAAAAACCCAGTATTCTCTTCAGTTCATTGTGTGTCATGACCTATGACATTTATCCACCCATGGGATGAATGTGAGGTCGTTATGGAATCATTATTGTTAAAGTTACCCAATCTCGCTACTGCTACTGCCGTCTGAGGAATTTTGCTAAGTATTAACTTTTAATGGCACTCATTTGTCATGATTGATTTTCCCTCTCAGTTAGGCCATTGTAACACTATTTAAACCGGTATCAATCAGAAATCAGTCAGTAAATTAAAAATGCAATAGAAAGACCCCTAAAAATTTGTTTTCAAAGTGACATTAAGATTTTGTTATTACTTTAAAGGCCCTTCATGGCCTGGGAGACAGTAGAATTGGAGAGACAGTAGAATTCATGTCTCAGCACAATCTGACATTTTGTCATTTTACTTCTTTAACTATTACATTTAGTTTAGGTTATTAGGTTATTATTTTGTGCTGTTTTGACTTTGCATTTGAGTCTTGCATGTCTTTATTGATGTGAAAATGGTTTCTAAGATTTAATCTTAGTGTTTACATTTTTTAGTTTTTTAATCTTTGATTTGATGTTGTGTGTTTTAATTTTGTAAAGCTGGTTTTTCTACATACTCCTACAGAGTAGGAGTACAGATGTTACTCACTCCTGTAGGCTTTATTTTGAGCTTTAGTTTTCCCATAACAAGAGAAACATTATCTATTTATGTTTTCTGTTTGCTTTCTTTTATTTTATGTGAGCACAGTGAATTGATAATGTAGCTAACACTACTAAGTGTTTGCCTCTGCCCTACCCTCTCTGCTCACACTGCATTTTAACACTGACAAATTTCGAGTAAATCTGTTTTCATTTGCATATTTTTCTCTTTTTGTTGTCACACTGTGGTACAAACACGGAATATTGAATGAAACACAACCCATTAAGACTAATGTAAAACAGCTGCCCCTTTCAAAACATTTATAACCTGCTTCTCTGCACAGCTAAAATCCCAGTGTTACAGCTTAAAAACAACAAGAAACAAACAAACAAAAGACAAACAAACAAAACAGCTGATTGGGTTTTTCTACATGTTGTACTTGACTGTAATGTACGTGTTATGTACTATATTGTGACGTTTACAGCATTTTCACTGAACAGCTTAGTTCTCCAATACTCACAAATGAGAGGCTGTCACAGTGGCATTAACCTTTATGTATATAACCACTATAGTCTCATCTTCAGTGGACCAGCTGACCTTTCAAAGGAGAGTGGGACCTTAAAAGGACAAGAGCTAAAGCAGAGTAAACAGCAGAGTTGCAGCAATGTAGAGCATGAAAATATGTGTCAATTTGTTCATTTTATGCCAAATTATGAGGCTGTAAAGAATAAGTATATTGATTTGGACCATTAAACACAATGTGATAGGGCTGAAGTATTGTCATCCCTAGACACCATACACATGCAGATTGTTCTGACTATATGACTGATATCAGACATCCAAACCCAGTAGCTTATTGGGCTAACATTAGAGGTGGCATAAAGGATGTTTTAACCTTTCATGTGTTGGTCCTGCAGGACTAAAGCTGATCAAAGGCAACTCCACCCCTCTGAAGACCCCTACTCTGCCCAGGCCCCTAGATACAGTGCAGCTTAAGGACATTGTGTGTTACCTCTCCTTGCTAGAGGGTGGGCGTCCTGAGGACAAGCTTGAATGTGAGTATCATCCTATGTCACATGTCTGGGGCCTATGTTAATATGCAGTAAACATCAGCAGTAATGTGCAGATAGTGATTGTACTTCTCCTAACACTATGCAATATGCAAAAAACACTGGGAACCTTGAATATACAAATAAAAAGATAAAATGCAGATGCCAAACAACTGAGGTACCAGTAGGCAGAAGAAATGTCACTGGTTGTTAGAGCTCAGTGGGTGAAAAGCAGTTTTTCAGGCCAAATAAGGTCAAACTGAAGCCCAGTGAAAAAGACAAGAGGGTGAGAGGGAGCAAAGCAGTGACTCCTGGCAAAGCGATATCTCTTTGTCTGTGGATGCATGCTCTAGTGTGTGCTTATTAGCAAAATAATAATAAACCACACATGCCTCATATGTACCAACCTTTCTGTTAAGAAACTGTGACTCTTTGGTCAAAAAAATAACTCATGGTCAAAAAATAACCAGTGTTAAAACACATCTCTGTGAACTGAATGAGATCTAGAAAAAGACTCGTAAAAGTGTGAAGTGGTTCCTTCTGAATGTGCTTTTTAAGTGTGGGGATAACCTTAAAAAGAACCTTCAGTAAAGGTTTGAAAAATGTTGACATTTGTTCTCAAGCTGTTGTGCTCTGAAAAGCTCTCGGTCCTTGACTTGCCTATGGATGTTTAGCTCAGCCAGTTTTTCACATTTTCTTTTTCTGTTTGGGCTTTGATGAAAGATTTGTGGAATCCTTAAATCTAAAAATATGTCAGTGGTAGACTTTTTTTAACGAATACCCAAAGAAGAATTTTTTTTAATGTAATATATTTCCTGTTGCAATAGTAAATGTTCATATAGACTCATTCATGTTTTGGTGAGGATTCAGTGCAGCTTTATTTTTTTTATTTTTTTGTATCCAGTAGGAGTTTGTCTGTATATAGTCCAATTTCTTTTAAACTACTTTGAAGTATAATTTGAGTGATAAAAACTTTGCTTCATGAGGTAGTCAATTGAAATGGTTTTCCAACAAGATCTCAAATTTGGACTCATCAGACCAAAGCACAGATTTCCACTGGTCGAATGTCCATTCCTTGGGTTTCTTGGCCCAAACAAATCTCTTCAGTTTGTTGCTTTTTCTTAGCAGTAGTTTAATAGCAGCTATTTGACAAAAAAGGCCTGATTCATGCAGTCTCCTTTGAACAATTGATGTAGAAACATGCCTGCTACGGGAACTCTGTCTTGCATTTACAATGGCTTGCAAAAGTATTCAGCCCCCTTGAA
>NW_005187491.1:2350348-2360814 GCF_000239375.1 Pundamilia nyererei
TATCCTCTGCAGCAGAGATGATTCTTGATCTTCCTTTCTGGGGGTGGTCCTCATGTGAGCCAGTTTCGTCTTAGCGCTTGATGGTTTTTACGACTCCACTTGGAGACACATTCAAATTTTTAGCAATTTTCCAGACTGACTGACCTTCAGTTCTTAAAGTAATGATGGACTGTCGTTTCTCTTTACTTAGCTGATTGGTTCTTGCCATAATATGAATTCTATCAGTTGTCAAATAGGGCTCTCAGCTGTGTACTAACCTGACTTCTGTACAACACAACTGATGTCAACAAAGCAAAGGGAGACTACTTTGAGAAATCCAAAATATAAAACATATTTAGAGTTATTTATAAATTTTTTCTTGACATAATTTCTTGACATTTTTCTTTACATAATTCCATATAAATTGCTTCATATATCTGATGTCTTCAGTATGTGTCTACAATGTATAAAGTAGTAAAAATAAAGAAACATTAAATGAGAAGCTGTTTCCAAACTTTTTACTCTAATGTATATATAATCTACTAACAGAAACCCACCTGCTGTTCAAACTTTTTGTTTGGTTGGCCGATGGCAAGAAAGTTGGGTCGGAAGAAGGAAGAAAGAAGCTAAAACTGGTTCTGTAAGAAATTGGATGGATCGACTCATCCAAAACTCCTTGATTAGAGTCCAAGAATAAAATTATGGAATTGGAAATTAGCAGTTAGTTCCCTTTATTATAAATGATGCTCAACAATTAGTAAAATACTCAACTCAAACTTTCTGTTTTAATGTCTTGTTGCAGTCAAAATATTTCCTTAATAACTTTGTACCTGCTGGTTTCTTTGTTTGGTTTGCT
This sequence comes from Pundamilia nyererei, assembly GCF_000239375.1. Classification (NCBI taxonomy): domain Eukaryota; kingdom Metazoa; phylum Chordata; class Actinopteri; order Cichliformes; family Cichlidae; genus Pundamilia; species Pundamilia nyererei. The sequence continues at coordinate 2,351,184 of NW_005187491.1, forward strand.
TTTTTTCTCAGCATTTTATCTGAGTGAGTCAGACTTTCCTGAGATGTTTTTTGGTAATTAAGAAGTGCATTCAACCGAATTGTTTTTCTTATTGCATTATTCTTTACTTAAAACGAATTAAGGTAAAATGTTTCCTCTTGCAGCCAGTCTTATCAGCCATTAACATTTTGGGTTTTCTAAACTCAGAGGTTCTAATCTGGCCACAGCTTAAATGCCTATTTTATTATAAATGTAAAAATCAATCTTTTTTTCTGCATCTCCACTTTCTGTCTTAATGCAGATCACCTTCTTTTAAAGTGATCTTCTGAGCTCCCATAAAGCTTCACCAACAGGTGTTTGATACCTCATTTTGGCAGTCTATTGACACACCTCTTAATTGCAGTCATTGCATATATTATTCACAAAGTTTTCTCAATTGGACAGCAGCCGTTTTTTCTGTGTTGCTATAATGCTCATGCTTCTGCTAAATTATCGAGTAATGTTGCTCCCATTAAGCAAAGGGGATTATTAAATAATTCAGCAGATGGTACCTGTGACTGGGAACACATTATGGAATTAACTACGGGTGATGTGTCATTGCTGCACCCTGTCCCTGTAAACCGCTGTGGGCTTTAACATGTTATTTCGGTAGAGGATGGCTCCCTCTTCTGGACTGTTTGAAAAGGCACAGCACAGATTTAAAGTGGTTCTTAGACACATATGTGCTGCTTTATTTACATCAGGTTCATTAAAAATTAAAATAGCTTTAAAAAAATACAAATTGCATGTAAATGTACAAATAAAAATGAGAAAGACAATAAAAATAAATTTAAAAATTCCCACTTTCAGGTATTTTTGCTACAGGCCATTAAAAACTTTAAGAAAACACTTCTTATGATAACAAAATGATTAAAGGTCAAAACTAACAAAAACTTACAATACCGTTTTTTCTTTTTATTGTTGATTTTTAAATAAAAGGTAGTTTATATCATTTAATTATTTATACCTAATATTTATTTCTGAAATAAAATGTGTAGTGAAGGGTTTGTAGTAACATTATTCCACTAATAAACAGGGGGCAGTAGTACACATATACAGCAATGCACCCACACTTTCTACTAAATGTGGATGCAAACTTAATCAAGTTGTGGCTTATTAAAGCTGTTTCTGTGGGGGAAAATTAATTTTGGCAGTTTGTTAAAGGTGAGTAAGTTTTTTATTAATTAACTTTTTAAAAATTATTTATTTATTTTCAATGCAGACCTCCTGGGACACATATCAAGTTTCACTTACAACTGTCACACTGCCGTTATTTATGTTTGATCCCTGTTTACAGTTTTAACTGGCCTCACCAAAGTCCATAAAATGTAGTTCTCATTTTTCTTTTAGATGATAACAATGACCTGAATAGTAATCAGGAAACAGCTGGGTTTGAGTGAAGATACATTTGAACTTATTTGCAGTCACAATTATTTTAAAGATTTGTATGTTTGAAAGAAATTTCTTTTCTTATTTCAGCCCATTTCTACTACATGGTATCATGTCAACACCCTTTTCGCTCTCTTTACTTTTGGGTCCTCTTTGATCACTACAGTCACCCCCTTCTAACACCCTCAACCTCCACCCAACAGCAGACACCAGGATCAGCCACCACCATCACCTCTGTTTCCCTGGAAACTGGCAATTAGCTCCTCGTTAGTGGCCTGACAAGCTGCCATGTGACATCAACTCTTTAGTGATGATGTCAGTAGCCACAATGTGCTGCACCCAAGCCAGGCTGGAGGTGGGGCAGTGTTTTTTTTTCTATTTATAGGCATTTGCCTGAAACAGTGTGCACAGCCATTTCCTGTTGATGTTGTTGTCACAGGTCAGCAGGACTTATAGTACTGTGCAAAACCATTCATATCATTATATTTTGCAAGGAACATTAGAAATAGTTTTAGCGGCGAAAAAACTGCAAACACACAGAAATACATGGAAATACCATAGTAAGGCAAAAAAACAGAGTTTGTGCAATTATAACTAGCTTGAAAATAGCCACCCTTGGCTTTGATGTTGGACAAGCTTTTAAGTAGTTCTTCAAACTTCTTGGAGGATATTACAAAAGTCTTTGGGTGATGCTGGCTTTTGTGCTGTTCCCTGTCAAGATGTTCCCCCACTGCTTCAATAAGCAAATAAGGTCTGGGCTCCTTTCAGGTGCAAACACCAAAGACGTCTAGCTAGTATTTTTCCTGGAAAATTAAAAGTAGAGAAGTGCTTAAAACTTTATATAACTCTGCAAGAGATGCACATATGCACATATGCACATATGCTATGTGTAAGGTGTTTTTGCCTCAAGTTGTGAAACAAATTTGCGGTTCCCACCTTTAGCTGGAAGTTTTCTTGCATATTTAGCAAAATACTTCACTTTGTTGCAGTTTGATGAAGCATTTTAGGTACTAAATCATCATTGAAGGTTTACATGCAGTTCTGACTCTGTTGCTATTGCAACAACATTGCAATATGACAGTTTTGCATCAGGTAAAAATTTCTAACAGGCAATATGATATGCAGCAGGCCTAATTCCAATGTGAATCATAATCTGCTGATACCTTTCTGTGTTCATAATTTCATTAATTCCGACAATATCCCCAACACCACTGATTGAAATGCAGGCCCCAAACCATGACACAGCCTCCACCATGTTTTACACATGACTGTAGATATTCAAATTTAAATTCGTCACTCCATTAGGCCTGCTGCCACTGATTTTCAGTCCAGTTCTTATGTAATTTGACATACCCCAGGCTTTTCTCACCATTTCCTTTCCTTCTCCCGGGTCCTGTGTCAGGTTTTCAGATACTGTTTATATGCTCATCTGCTGTAAATAGGATTTTAGGCCTGCTACTTTTCTGTCCTCTACTTGCTCAGTTTCCCTACGGTTTTTAAGGACACACTGCACATCGTCTCGAAATACGCGTTCAACTCTTCGGGGATTCAAAAAAACAAAAACACTATTTTGCCTATCAGACTGTGCTATCTTTTAAACTTTTTAAATAGTCAACTAAACAAATTGTAACAGTAGACAGACTACTAGTAACAAAGTTGCTAAATTTTCTGCTAACCAAAAAATAAAGGTCAGAAATATTATTGGTTTAAATCACAAAAAAAAGACTTGCTTTTTGACACAAAAATATAAAGAAGTGAGGAATGATTCAAGATTTTGTCACAGCGCCATAAAATTACTGACGTTAAGAGATGATCAATCACATCTGTGATTTAGGAGCTGTCCGTTCCCATGGTGACACTTTTAAATGGTAATTGGGGGACACTTAAAGTTGCAGCTTCAGAGGCTGATGAGACAGCTGCTGAGATAAAGACTTTGGTTTTCCTCTGCGTACACTGACGTGATATTGGCACTGAAGAGTGTAGCCAAAGCTAGAGTGGCACTAAATACTGACCTGAAAGGCGGAGAAACTTTGGAGAATCCAGGATGTTACTACAATAAGCTGACATTTTCTTTTTGTCTCCATAGTCATGTTTCGACTCTACGACACAGATGGAAATGGCTCCTTGGACAGCTCGGTAAATATTTCCCTTTTGGAGTGTTTGTTTTGATTTACAAAATCAGGATCCTACCTCAGAATACTTTCGTTTTTAATGAGCAAAATGGTTTTGTTATTGTTTTTTTATGAGCTTTTATGGCATTGATAATATTATATATGCAACATTATATAAGCTCAAGTTCCACTTGCCAATTAGTATTCTTGACTGACAAATGGCTGACTGGCTACTGTGATTTACCCACATAAGCAGATGAGTTTATAGAGAAAACCCATATGAGAGAAACAGAAAAAAATCCAGCAATTATATGGGGGAGAAATGGCTTGTTGATGCCAGAGGTCAGTGGAGAATGGCCGGATTAGTTTGTTGTAATAGGAAGGCAACACTAACTTGGCTAAGAACAGGAATCTGAGGCTGAAATTCACACGGGCTCAACAAAATTAGACCTATCTTCCCATGTGATGTCTGTGCTATGGATGTATGGTTGGAAGGGTCCTATTTCACTGCAGGTGTAAACTTTGCATGTGACAAATAAAAGTCTCCATCCATCCATTCATCCATCCATCCATCAAACCACACACTGGGAAAATGTTACCTGGCTTCTTGAACATGACAATGAGTTCACTGTACTTAAATTGCCTCCACTGTCACCATCATCCTATAGAACACCCTTGGAATGTGGTGGAATGGGAAATTCCTATCATGGATTTGCAGCAACTGTATGATACTATCGTGTCAATATGCAGCAAAGTCTCTGAGGGATGTTTCCAGCCCCTTTGTTGGATTAATGACATGAAGAATAAAGTTAATTCTGGAAACAAAAAGTGGTCCAAACTAGTACTAACAAGGAATATCTACTGTCATAAAGTGGTCAGTGAGCATTTAAGCAATCCAGTGGCTTGTCCGATGACATAGATTTTCAGTTTTTCAGGGTTTCTGAGACTTTTTTTCTGTCAGGTAACAGATATCCAGCTCTGTTCACCACTTAGATAACTTTAAATAAAAAATTATAATATTTAACAGCTAAACTATCATCAGATGATAGTCGATGGTTTCAAGGGTGGATTCATAATAATAGACTATATGATTTGCAAGCTGTCTTTTGTAAACATAAGATAACGTTTTTTGCTGATTATCTTTCTAATCAGTTATCAGTTAATCTCCATTTTTTTTAATCATTTCTGTCCATCAGATTCTATTTCTCTGTATGTCTGTTTCTCCATCAACAAAATCATTTAAATAAATTAAGTAAATTAATGGATGAAATGGGAAGAGTAATGGAGAAAAACAAGGATGAGTAAAATCTGTGGCTTGGACATAGTTATGAATGAAAGAGCACTGCTCATTATCTGTCCAGAGTGTGTAGGAGGGGGTGGGGGTTTAAATTAAAGGGTTAAAAGGGAGATAGAGAAGGTGGAGTGGGTTTGGTAACGTATTCAATTATTAGTCATCTCTCACCCATTATTGGACGGCAGATAGAAAGCATAATAGAAAACAGAGGACTAATGAGAGGGCAGAGAGAATACAAATGTAGGCAGAGATAGCCATTCAGTAGGACCCAATTCATACTCAGAATTTAAGAGAAAATGAAAAACAGTATGAACTCTTCATTTACACTCATACACTCTAGTTTTCAAAGATATCCTAAGTGCATCATAGTGATTCAGTGTGGTACTAGATAATAACATCACCCGCCTCTGCCCCCAAAAACCAACCATTGTAATTAAACCTTCAGCTTCAGAGTGCTTCCCACACTGCCTTTGTTTTTGCTGTGTGCAACTCTTCTCTGCAGAAGAATGACATTTCCAACCTGCTATTACGAGCTGTTCATCAGTCTATTCATGCCAAAGAAATTTAGTGACATTAACTTAAGGCTGCGACATACAGAAAGGTAAACACAGTGTTTTTGTGCCTATAATGACCGTCTGTGGTGTCGCCGCAGGAGTTAGAGCACATTGTCTCCCAGATGATGCATGTCGCAGAGTACCTGGAATGGGATGTGACTGAGCTGAAACCAGTAAGGAGTATATTCATACCCTATGTTGCTTGAGAAATAGAGTATGCATGAAAATATTGCTTACTAGCCTGAGACAATCATGTGTACTCAACTCAATATGGTTTTTTTTGTTGTTGTTGTTTTTACTGTAGATCCTTAAGGAAATGATGCAGGAGATTGACTACGATCACGATGGTACTGTATCACTGGAAGAGTGGATCCAGGGAGGGATGACCACCATCCCCCTGCTAGTCTTGCTGGGCCTGGAGACAGTGAGTCCACAGAGAGAGTCACATTTGGTGCTAATACTGAGAAGCCCAAAGCTTTCTTAGATGCACAGTGCTATGCTAGTACAGTACTATGCTAAAACAAAAATTCTCCAAGTCTTTAGAAATTGGCTGCTTTTTCACTCATTTCTAGCCCAGACTTTGACTTGACCATTCTCAGAAGAACACTTTTTGTTTGATACAGCAAGCTGTACAGTAAGGCACATAACTCGAGGGATAAAGCTAGGCACAGAACCAATTTAAAGTTGACTATTTAAATTGTAAATGTAAAAACATAGCATAGTTAAATTCCCAAAGAGCTACAGCATTAGCTGGACTTTTCAGTTCACTCTTTTTCCACTAGGTGGAAGCATTTGACTACCTTTTAATAAAAACTTACCACGTATCCTTTTTTATGAATGAATATTACTACAAAAGCGTAACAGAAAATCATGCCTTCTGACCTTACTGAATTTAGACTGCTTGACCTAGAATAATATACAAAGAAAATCAAAATGCTTTGTCTTGATGAAATCCCCCAAAAGTTGATTCTGTTCATCTGAATTCAGTGTTTTCAGTGGGAGAAACGTTTCATCACTCATCAAGTGACTTCTTCAGTCTCAGCTAACTGCATGTTTCCCAAATTTTATAAGCACTACAAATACATAATGACGGAATCTAGCACCATTTCCTAAGAATGAGCCATGAGGGTAGTTTCATGATCATTAATATGCAAATTGTCATCGCCATTGATTTGTGGCCATGAGAACTGTTCACAGAGAGTTGGAGAATGGCTGCAATCAAAGCTGTAAGCGAGTGAACAGCATCCCAGCAGACTGGGAAGCAGAAGAACATCATATCAAAGAAGCCCTGAGTAAATGTGGTTATCCCAGCTGGGCATGGGAAGCTGGGAAGAGGCTTGGAGAACACTCCAGGCAATCCAGGAGAGAAGACGGAAAAATGCTGCCTAAGCAAAAACCATTGGCGATCCGTTATGCATCAGGAGTTTCGGAACAGCCGAGACACATTTTTTCAAAACAGTCTCAATGACTTTTAAAGACCAAAAAACTCCAAAGATTCATCCACCGCAAAGACCCAGTTTCCTACCTGAAACAGAGCGATATGATGTACACGATGAAGTTCAAGAGGAAACCAAACACAGCGCAACATGGAGGAGCTACCCTGTCAGGCCACTCATTCAGTGATGAAGATGTGCACAGGGAGGAAGGCTGGTTTGAGCATGGAGTCAAGGAGGCCATTTATGTGAAAAGGAAACAACGGTGGCTGAACCGAGGAGGGGGCCTGAGATGGTGAAAGATGGACTCTTATCTCATCTCTTGATTGCAGCTGTTTCACAAATCAGCTGAGACTGAAGAAGTCACTTGGGTAAGTGATGAAATGTTTCTCCCACTGAAAAATCAACTACAAAGTGCTTTTGTACAGAATTCAACTTGCGATAAAAGGAACAAATTTAGTCAATCAGATGATTAACTGGTGATTGTCCAGCCTGAATATGAAGCCATGTGATACAGCGGTGGATTAGTGACTCGGTGACTGTTCCATCAGTTAATGGTTGCACCTGTTTCTGTTGCTGCAGAACGTAAAAGATGACGGGCAGCACGTGTGGAGACTGAAGCACTTCAATAAGCCAGCCTACTGTAACCTGTGTCTCAACATGCTAATTGGACTGGGGAAGCAGGGTCTCTGCTGCTCATGTGAGTAATTCAGTCAGTGTTACAGGTTTGACAGATGCACTTATCTGTTTAAAAAGATGAAATGTAACATTGCAAGATCTGTAAGATCTGCGTGGCCCTTCATGCATGAAAGGTAGTGATAAGGATATTTACATAAAACAACTGACATCAAAAAGTAAATGTCTAATAATTTTGATTTAGTGCCACATGATTGTCTAAAACACAGGACAGGTGGAGATAAAGGAGAAGTAAACAGTTTAACAGAGACTTTTATTTTAAAAGGATAAGACCTGCACGTGTTTCAGCCTCCTACAGTGCACCCTTTACTGAGTTAGAAAAAGATGAACAAACACATAACTCAAACCCTAGTGTACATGCTTTACAACAAAAGAGAAGTTCTTCTTTGTTCTTTTGCTCATTCAAAACAATGTTTTTGTGTTTTGTTTTTTGCTCCAGTCTGCAAGTACACAGTCCACGAGCGCTGTGTGGCTCGCGCTCCGCTGTCTTGCATCAAAACCTATGTCAAGTCCAAGAAAAACACAGAGGTACGTCCAATTGGAGTGTTTACCAGTCGGCACGCTTGGATCAGCAGTGCTCCGTGGAGCTTAGGATAAGGGCTTCTCTTCCTCTCATGGAATTGCAACAACTCAATCTGCTACTAAGCATTTCTAATTACCAGGATAAACCTAGTTTAGAGACGGGGATGCAGACAGCACTGTTTGCTTTGCTTTCTCCTCCTCACTCTCTGTTTTTCCTTCTTGTTTCCTTCTTGTTCCTTCTTGCTTGTTTTTCCCTTCCTCCTTGCTTTCTTTAATTGTTGTGTCACTTGTGCTTTTGTATATATCTTGTTTTTCTGCACCATGTTTCTTTTCTCACTTTTTTCCCTCTCTGTGTGCTATCTCTCCTTTTCTCTGCAGGTAATGCATCATTTCTGGGTGGAAGGGAACTGCCCCACCAAGTGTGACAAGTGTCACAAAACCATTAAGTGTTACCAGGGTCTGACTGGGCTCCACTGTGTTTGGTGTCAAATCACGGTGAGCCGACACCCGAGGAGAGCCAGCCACCTCCTTATTATATTCCCACTGCTTCTTGTTGTTTAGGGTTTCATTTTTGCACCTCTCCTACCTCACAAGTCATCCCACCAATTTACACTCCCAAAACACTTGTTTGCAGTTGCACGTTAATAGAAAATAAAATGGAGACAATGACACATGTAATGTAAATTAGTCTGGAGCATATACCTGAAATTGTACACTTAAACATGAGCTCTTATTGACACGAGTTGGTTGTTAATAACGGTTGCCACCTCCTCCAGCTCCATAACAAGTGTGCCTCACATGTGAAACCTGAGTGTGACTGTGGACCCCTGAAGGATCACATCCTGCCCCCCAACTCAATCTGCCCCATCGTCCTGGTAAGACTTCACTTCTGATGGGTCAGCAGTCCCGAGGCTCGGTGAACCTGACCTCGTTTGGAACTGTTACCCGAGGATCCAATCATCAGCCTGTGTTCTCCCACTGAGCTCTGAAATGGCACCAAATTATTTTGTAGAAGTTTATTTCCAAAATTGTATGAGTGCGCTTCACGAGGAAGGACTCTTACTTACTCAATAAAAACTCCATTTAAACTTATGTGGGGAAAGTTTGCCAGAAAAGGTCAAAAGCCAACATAAAAAGTTACAACATTAATTTTTTATTAATAACCTCGTTGTTTTGTATTTATGTTTGTAACTTTTTATTTGGTTATGGCAGATTTGTAAGTTGCAATATGTAAAATAAGCTTTTCTTTCAGTGAAATTCTTCAACTAGCAACAGATTAAATGTGAACTTATAGGAAAACTACTGGGAAACTACAGATATATAATATTAAGATTGACAGTTTATATTCTGACTCCTTCTTTCTGCTAAAAGTAAAAAAAAAATGTTAGAGATGACTAAATCTGCAGCCTACACTAAGCTGTTCACGTCATTGTAGTCATAAAACGATAGCAGGTCTCTAGAGACGACTTTACAGCAACAGATACGAGACACACAGTTCACTCCAATTCTGGCAGTAAATCATGTATTTACCTATGCACTATTCTATCCAATAATAATAATAATAATAATAATAATAATAATAATAATAATAATAATAATAATAATAATAATAAT
>NW_005187491.1:2361519-2373375 GCF_000239375.1 Pundamilia nyererei
TATATATATATTTAATTGCAGGGAGAAAAAAACAAAGCTCTTGTAATTGTGTGACCTTTGACCACAGGAAAGACAGTCTACACTGAGGAAGGACTCTCGGTCAAGTCAGTCAGGCAGAGGAAAGATGCAGAGAGCCAATTCTGTCACAGTCGATGGCCAAGGACTGCAGGTTGTACTCGAGACATTTGACAGTTTTGTGCCTTAATATTTTTTTATAGTTTTTATTTACTAATCACAATCCCATACTACAGTGAGTGCAGAATTCGTGCTTTGTTGTTTGTTTGTTTTTTTGTATTTTATTTGTTTTTAGATATTTCATTGATAATAAGGTTATGCTTCACAGTTTGAAAAGGCCCACAATGAGGAGAGGGGGTTTGAGAAATCCTTAATTTTCAGATTCATTAATTTATTTTAAAATTACAAAAGTTGAAAAATCTGTTAGTAGTTGAAAAAATCTGTTTTAATCCAGTGAAAGCACAAGTCTTCACTTCACAAACAAGCGAACATACGACAGTCCGATTATTTGGGGTGCAGGTGCAGAATAAGTGGTTATATGACCTGAAACGTTTTGTGGATGCCAAGAAATAGGCTCATTTTGAAATAAATAAAAACAAAGAGTAACTGAAATACATGTTAAAAAGCTTGCTTGCTAAATTCTGCACAGCCATAAATTGGATACAGTCGGATTATTTTAAGGTCCCATCCAGAAATCAAACCGTTTTTCATGAATACTGAGTTTTTCAAATGAAGCTCTGTATGATGGGACTCTGCAGGCCCTGCTGGTAATCAGTATCCCATGGCAGAGCCTTGTCCAGCCTGATGCTCTCTAATATCTGTCAGCCAGCATGTTGGCGATGGAAGCCTGCCGCTGTCTGTGGCGACTGCACGTCTACGCGTGGATGAGAGAGAAATATGATGAATCATATCCCAGGCACATCCATCTATGCTCCTCGCTGGCTAACCAGCGTAATAATCAAGATTATTATTTATAATTACAGGAAGTAATGGATCACTCTGAACTGGACAGGGAGCTCATTAATTCACCCTTGGCCTGCTGGGATAGCAGGCAGGGGGAGTTAAGTGCTTCATCTGTGTCAGGGAGAGCACTGGGCGAGTTGTTGCAGACTAACTGCAGGAAGGGTAATTCAAACAGGGGCCGCTGAGTCAGAGCTTGTTTATCTGGCGCTTTGTGAGATCGGCCTCTGACATCGCAGGCTCTGCCTGTCCACAGATTCACTACCACTCAGAGACACTGGAAAATCCGTTCTCATGTCACTCAAGGCAAACTGTCTGGCTGATTAGAAAGCAGTCGCAAATAAGTACTTGGTATCAGGTTGAGTATTGACTGACTGTAAGATAGAGGACTTCTTGTTTTTTATGTCAGAGCATTCAAAAGTTGAGTTTAATAGTCCCAAACTTTAAAAATAATATTTAAAAGTATTTAAGGATAATGTTGTTGTCAGCTTGACATTCTATTGGTGTCAACAAAACCCCCAAAATAAAACAAAACAAGACAAAAAATATCAAAAAGTGATGCTCAAACATCATTGATGTAGAGGTCTGTTATTGTCAGAATGTTTAAAGAGAACATGAATTAGTTTCTGTAACGTAAGGTGAGTTGTTTCCGTGAGTGATGTGTTTGTGACTTTAATTCACCAATCAGGAGTGGCACTGCCACACTTGTGTTTTGCGTAGTGTAACGACAATACATGCTTTCTATGCTATTCTATTTATTGCTGCCAAAAACACAGATGCTGTAGTTCATTTTGAGGCAATCCTGATTAATTGTCCTGGACCTGGAGCTTCTAACCACTGTAGTTCACATGTATTAATTACCTACAATGGTGGTGCAATTGCCCACCGGTGGACAGTGAAGATACTGCAAGAAATTGTAATTAAAAATTTTGCAGTGGAATTTTACATTTTCATTCCAATTTTTACTTTAAAAAACATGTAAAACAGAAAACTAGAACCTATGAAACAAACCTACTGGATTTCAAAATGAGATGTTATTCATCATTTTCTGACCTAGTCTTGATCATCATCATTAGTGGGAAAAAGTTCAAATGGAGCGGTTGTTATGAGGTCGTAGTAAAAGTATTAACAGAGATATTGTCTCATGAAGCAAAATGAGGAAAAGATATAAATGAACCAGGGGGAAAAATAATGAAGGACATCCTTTGTCATATGCTCATCTGCTGGTTGAATATCCAATGAAAGATCTGAGTGGGTCGGCGTAAATTTGAGAATGACTTGCCTGCGGTGAAAAACTATATTTACTTTATTTGAGTAAGAATGAATACATGATTTTTTTTGACAATAAAAAAGCAAAACAACGTTTCTTTGAAAAATAAAGGTATCAGTTCCTCAAAAATCAAGGGACCTGTGATAGTGTATAATGTAGTTTCAGAGATACTGGCTAAATTCTCCATCACAGCTCTTTCTTTATAATTAGACATTATAATTAACCCAAGATTAAGTTTTTACTCAGGCGAAGAAACATGAAGCACACACAGACATTATCCCAGCCAGGTAACAGGAAAACTGCAGTATGTAACGAATCAGATGACTGGCATGCCTTGAAAGTGCTGTATATACTTGGCAAAATTTCTGAGGGATATGGCTTGAAAGTGAATTCCTGTGAAGCATCCTGCAGTCTCCAAACACCAACAGTTTGTTTTGACATCTCCCATTCAGATCACAACAATAGAGGGCACTCATCCTCTGCTGGTGTTTGTCAATCCGAAGAGCGGGGGGAAGCAGGGAGAGAGGTAAGTACACAATCTGTCTCAACATGCTACATGAAGCCTCTAAAGCCCCGCTCCTCAGCTGCAGAGGGAAGGCAACAGCGTGGCCTCTGGCCGCCAAGTGCTTTAGGCTTGCTCAGTCAAATAAAAACAAAATAACATTTACCTAAAGCACTGGACGCCTCTGCCGTCAGCTCTCTTTTCGTTCTTTCTCACACACACATACACACACACTCTTGCTTCAGACAGCCTTCTCACTGTCATGTCACTGGCTGGTTCCCCTTCTTTAACCCAGGGCTAATTGGGTTATTACTGAAACATATTCTTTCACTCCTTATTACTCCGGCCCTCATTTGTTTAAATTATGAGATCAAAATATGACTTCAGCCAGTTGATATAATGAAATTGAAATTAAAATGAATTAGTCTTTCTAATGGTTTCTCCTCAAGGGGACTTTGGGTATGTCCCACCCCACTGCCCAGTCCACTGCCTCGTTACATTGTGATTGGACCCTGGACTGCATTTGCACTTAACAGGCTAAATTCCCTGAAGTGGAAACGAATGTGTGATGTTTGAGAGAGCGACATTTGCATTGCTTCTTAGTTTTTTCCGATGTTATTTTTTTATTTATTTCTTCTGTAGGATTTACAGAAAGTTCCAGTATCTTCTGAACCCAAGACAAGTCTACAACCTGGCTAAAAATGGACCCATGCCAGGGTACGTTGTTGACCAGATCATCTTTAGTGATATCTCACACATCTGTAGTGTGAGATACCGTTTTAAAAATGTATTATTTCCATGAAAGAAGCTAAATGTCAATATAATATATTTTTTCACAGGTTACTTTTTTTAATGTTTAAAGCATCCAAATTTCACACTCATATGACGATTGAGGTTTGCTTTTTTAAAGTGTTTCAGACACGAGAGGAAAAATCTGCAGCCCTTTTATCAATCTAAGATCTAAACCCTAAAAGCAGGTAGATATTTTCCAAAATGATTTGTGTTTAAAAAAAAAAGATTATATTTAAAAACACTGTAGCTTATAACCACAGATAAACACAGAAAGCACATTAGCAGCCTTAACAGAAATGAAAAGGCTGTTTCAGTGTACTCATGAAAATCAGAGTATTGTTTTCTAATGGAATTAAAAAAGTGAACATGACTGCTCTTAGATTATTAAATCCCAAAACAACTGCCATGATACATCTAAAGAACTGGAAAAAAGAATAAATAGTAATAATAACGACTATAGTATAAACAAAGCAAGAAAAAAGGAAAAATAAAGATTCACATTAGTTTTATATTTTTTGTTTTATGTGTTAATTTTTCTTTATTAGCTTTATAACTGGCAGCAGTATCTGTAGTAAGTTACTTTGCATTAAGAAAATTGTCTTTTTATATAAATTATTGTGGAAAAATTGAAAGAACTGTTTATAAAAGGAGAAGAAAATATAGGAAAAACACAAAATCTAAAAGCATCCCTTTGTTTGTTACCTCACTAATCAGATCAGCTAATGACCTTCTGTTTACACACCCAGTAGTGTTTTCGGTTGTTGCCCACATATAATAACCACCATCACATGCAAGAGAGGCCTGTAGCATTAAACCTCTCACTCGGTTCCCTCAGAGAGAACAGACACAAATGAGGTGAGTTCACACATAACAAATCCTGGAGACGATAGCATCATGCTGACGAGCAGCGACTCCATATGCATAAGGCTGAACGCAGAGCTGGTGACACAAGTGACTGACGGATAGAGAGAGGTGAAACGCTCGCCATACCACATGTGATCGCGCATACAGACAAGCAGCTCACTGCAGGCTGGTGGTGTGGGCAGCTCCAGGTTTCCTATGGTTCACATTTGTGAACCATAGGAAATTAAGAAAATGAATGGATGATTTACATGCACAACGCTCCTCCACTTTGCTGTTTGCGTCCAGCAGCGTTTAAACACACAGGAATGCCTCAGCATCGTGCTGCCACGTTGTTTGGCTTTGATTAGATGTGAAAACAGAATCTTTGTGTCTTATAAAAAATAAATACACAGCAGCACTCACAGGGTAAAAAAAAAACCCTCCACGAGGTTTAGACTGGCACAGCTTTCACTGCGCCAACGCAACTCCCAAGTTTTAGGGACTGACCTTGTGGCCACTGTTTGTTTCTCTGTTGATGTGGCTGAAGCGTCACCTGCCTCTCCTCTGCAGTCTGGGGTCGAATCCGTGGCTTCTTCCTAGAGTTGAGAACATTCCAGATGACCTTCTCCTACTCTAACCTTGTTAATATTTTGTCAAGTGTACTCACTGCAGCACACATTAGCAGGGTGAACGGTCACCGTCGGACACTGCAGGCCGAGGCAGCCGCACGCACTGCTGTCAATTAGCTGCCTCAATAATGCAATTACAGCAAATTAAGTGTTTGTTTCTTGGTATTTAAATATCCCCAAAGTTGCCTTTCATGTTTGCGGCCGTCTGTTTTGCGTCTAATATGGTTTGTGGTCCCAGTTGGAGAGTAATTGAGCGAATCATTTACCCGCCATACGAGGCTTGGAGGCTGGCTCATTCAGTTAGGGCTTTGTTATTGTGAAGGAACGGAAGAAGTTGGACTGAACACTGCCTGTCATGATCCAATTAGGCCTCGAACAGGCAGGCTAGCTCACTGAATGAATAATTATCAATGCGACATGTGTTATTTTGTGGGATTAGATGGGGGTTTGCAGTGAAGCAGTGTGCTGTTGCAGTAGGCTCAAAAATATGCTCATAATATGCACACTGTGTCTGTGTCATGTGAATTTTAAACGCAAGAAAGACTGAAAAAAGAGACATTTTAATGCACCTTCACTTGTAAAATCATTTTCAATTATTTTCAGGGAAAACTGAAGATAAAAGATATCTTCTGTAACCAGTGCAAGACATCTAAAAGTAAGACGTTTGTTACAGGTTGAATTTCTTCAGAGATGTTCCTGATTTCAGAGTGTTGGCCTGTGGAGGTGATGGCACTGTGGGCTGGATCCTGGACTTCATTGGTACAGAATATGCTACTTTTCAAATTTTTTTTATTTTGTCACAACTTTGCCAAGAATTTGGTCCTCATGTTCATTCCAAAAAAAAAACAAAAAAAAAACTGCAAGCCTTCTGAGGTGCTACAGTACATGTGCACATACTGCATTCAGTTACCTGTAAAGTAATAAACATAGTACTGTAGCACTTAAACACCCCATTTCCTTTTTTGGCAAAATTGCCTTTGTTTTTATTATTTTTCAAAGGCTGCAGCACTCTTGTTGTCCAGCCTGAAATGGTAAAGCGTAATAAATGGGTTGTATATGAACACTTTCATTACATCCAAGCCTGTGTATTCAGAGGTGGTAAAATGGGATGATTACGTGAGTTGGAAAACAACATATTAGTCATCATTTGAAGGGAAAAAAAAACACCCGGCCTTCTCTGTTTGGTCTTGAAGATGTGTTACTTGTTTGGGCTCTCAAAAATTGCCTCAATTTTTTATCAATCAAAACAAAGAGAGGTAATAACTGTCAGGCAAAATGTGCCTCTTGAAATAGACTGTACAACTGGACATTCATGTTGACTTCTAGTATTACTAGTTGGGCTGAAAAAGGGATTTGATGGTTTCTTTGCAAGTTCTTGCAGTGAGTTTGTTTTCTTGGTTTGGCCTTGTTTCACATCTTGTTGTGATATTTGTCCTGCTGCTCTAGATAAGGCCAACCTGGACAAGAACCCCCCTGTGTGTATACTTCCTCTTGGCACGGGCAACGACCTGGCAAGATGTCTGCGATGGGGAGGAGGTACTGACAGAAAACAGATACATAACAGTCAACAACATGGCCTCACATCCCTTTGCTGTAGTGAAAGGTAGAGGTATAAATGTCCTGCATTAGAAATCCAGTGTTAATATTGTTTGTAACGCTCTAATTATTCTGGAACATCAATGTGACTAAAACTAATAATTACTTTATTTGGTGCTCTAAAAATAATATGCAAATTAACTGATTAAATAGAGCAAACAGTGGAATGCCCAGAGTGATGTCTACATGTTTTGTACTTTCCAGGCAAATACATAAATATTCAATTGTATAAAACAAAGAAAAAAAATGTTATTTATTTATTTATTTTAAGAGACTGCTTTGAGTTCATGGGCAAGCACTTAGAGACATGCGGAAGGAAAAACTCCCTTTTAACAGGAAAAAAACCTCAAGCAGAACCAGGCTCAGCCATCTGTCATGACCAGCTGAGGTGGATGTATTGGAGAATTGTACAGAGACCAATATCACCTAAATAAAGCACATTCAACAATAAATAAATAACTGTAGCCAAAGCTGCCCACACAGTGTGTTAGTCTGTTTTACTGCTCAGGAATTTATAGATTTGTATTCTATATTTCACAAGCATTAAAAAAATGCTGTCTTGGCCGTTTTTATTCAAAGCCACTACATCTCTAGAAATACTTATTTATATGGGGAGTTCACATTTGAAATGAATATAGAAATTAAACTTTGAGACCAGAACTGGGGGTTTTTTCCCAACTAGGCTGTAGACATTTTTTTTCTGCTGTAAGTGAGGCAAGTTTTAACTCACTTTGGATCCAGCCTCAAAAGGAAATGCCGTTTTTTGGCACTTGTGAACTGATGTAATTTTTTCACCATAGGTCAAAATACCAAATAAAGACCAAACAAAAATGTCCAACACAATATAACCCAAGGATTTTATAATAACAAAATCATTAAGTATAAGTAACAAAATTGAGTAATACTGGAAGTAAATTGTCCATATACATGTATAAAAACTTATTTGGAAACTCACTTGTATTTTCGTGTATTTGCCCATGCACCTGTGTTTGCAAAGTGTCAGTCATGTGGCACGAGATATTCTAGACCCATTTTAACATCTCACTTGTCTCATCTTATTCTTCCTGAGGCTATGAGGGCGAAAGCCTCCTTAAGATCCTGCGGGACATTGAGAACAGTACAGAGGTGATGCTGGATCGCTGGAAGATTGATGTCACACCCACAGACAAGGAAGAGCGAGGGGACCCAGTGCCTTACAGCATTATAAACAACTACTTTTCCATTGGAGTGGTAAGTTGAACACTGAGACAATAAGGTGCAAAGATACCTTTTGTTGGTGTTTTATGTTATATGATTTTGATGTAATACCCTTTGTCAGATCTTCTCACTTTGAACAGTATTTAATAGTGTTTAGTGCTGAAGAAAAAAACATGATGTCCACATTAAATACATTTAGATGTAAATAGTCTTTGTATTTGATTTTATGTATAATTGTTTCTGCACACACATAAATGGCAGCTAATTGCATGTTGCTTAGCAATTGCATGATGCCTCTCACTACAAAAACACCTGCTTGTGAAGGGGATTGGGGTAAGTCTCACGTTCTAGGTGTCAGATGTGACTCTCGTGTTGAAACAAACAAAAGAAAAAGCAGTAAACTGTTTAGCATCTGCATATTCTCAGGGATTTTGGTGTTATTTCTTCACACATTTTTAATAATCAAAATCAGCAACGTAAATATTTTGACTGTTTTTGATTGAAACAAAAAAAAAATCTATGAATAAGTAAACTTGCTAAGACTATAAAAACAAAGAACGATGTGTAAAAGAAAAAGGCGATGTGCAAATTAAGATAAAATTAAAGATTTTATGGGTTTAAAAAGTACTTTAGCTTTAGCTGGAAAAAAACTACAATGAAAACCAAAAATTCAACCTTAGGCTCAATGTGTAAAGTGATGTGTTGAAATATAAATACTACTAATAATACGATTACAATTTTAACTTATATAGATGCTGCATTCCCAGGTTGGGTGTAAAGGCTTTAACACGCTTATATCACAATGCAAGACATAATAATAAACAATAAAAACAACCACAATAAAGAATCTCAACGATGAACCAGTTGCAATATAAATTTCCTTGTGGGGCTCGCGTGCTGTCCACTAATCACAGGGTTGATAGTTTGATCCTCACCTTTAGCAAGATACTGAACCTCAAGCTGTTTCTGCTGGGAGGCCAGGGCCATTGCTGTGTGAGCATGTGTAAACAGGTGAATGGGAAGCATTGAAAGTGCTGTGCTGAAATACTGTAAAGGCTCTCTGTAAGTGGAGACAATTTATCACTTGTGCACTGCTGAGAGAATGTGAATATGGCACCTTTTTACGCCTTACACACCAAAGGAAGGTTCAGTCTTTGTAAGAAAGAGTCTCAGACAAAGAATGATACCAGTAGACAATTTAACCTAGAAAAAAAATAGAAATAGCTGCTAACGTGTGGACTCCTGTGCTTAAAATTACAATTCCTCTCTCAATAATTCTTCTTTCTGACTGTTTTGGAAGGTTGAATACAGAAGGTAGAACAGCGAGTGGAGTACATGCAGTAACAGCCTAATCAGTCAATTTATTTGTTGTGATCACATTGTGGTTAGACCTTTATTGAGATGTGCTCAAACCTCTACCGTCTCTGATCGATAAACAGGGCCTGTTGTGTATTTGCATGAAGTTACGCATCCATTAGCACCTCCCCTGTCCATCAGCACCATAATGACACTGATTTCACGTAGCTCGTGTTAGCCATTACTGATAAATGTCAGGGGGAAATATGGTAATTGACATTTACAGGTGGTAGAGGAGGGAGTCGCTCGGGTTTGTCAGATTTGTAGAGACCATGGCAGGGACATAAGTGATGCATGGCCCTAGAAATGTTAGTTGAATAACACCTCCAGCCCTGGGCTCTTAATGACGATGTTTGAGGATATTAGAGGACGGGTCTTGTTAACATTGTGATAAAGGAGAACAATAGCTGTAATCTGTCTACAGTGATGAACATATGGTGATGTGTTCAGGGGGAAGTGGTAACAGTTTGAAATACATCCCAGAGCATTCATCCAAATGTTCAAATGCATTAATAGCCTAGCATAAATGTCAGACACACAAGTTACTTCATCTGCTGCTTCATTTGGAGAACTTTCAAGTCAGATTTATTGGTGTAGCATTTTCAGAAACAACAAGTAAGTGAACATTCAAAGATCGACTTCTGAAAAAGGCGATCACAAACAAGAAAATAAATGTATTGCTATCAAATTATATAATATCATTTATATATTAGCATTTTTCATCATTATGTTAAAATGGTACATTTTTGTCTACTTGATTGTAATGGAGATTGTTGATGGTAAAAACAACATTCAGCCAAATGCAAATGGGCCTTTTTAAAAAACACAGAATGTACAAAAGATTGTTGTTACTACTGTGAAGCCATCTTTTGTTTTGTGTCCTCTCATAGTAGCTGCAACTGTGCACCATGATCTTTTTTCTTCAAAGTCAGAAGTGACTATGTTTGAATGCGAGGGTAGAGTACTAAGTCAACTAAAGTTAACACTTGCTATCTTTGTTAGCAAAGTGTATCAATACCCTATATGCATGCATCATGCAGACATAAGTAGCTGCTAATGTATCAGTAACACAATTTAGTAGCAGAATTCATGTAGCCAGGTGTGTCAACACTGACTTGTTACCTAACAATGCATAACATTAACTCTTAACGCATTTTAAAAAGTGAGTTATACTGCACAAAAATTCACCCCCAAAGAGTTAAGATAAAAAGCTTTTTTTCTTCTTTTTTCCCAAACTGCCAGGCAGACATTTTTACTTCTTGCTTCGAACTTCGAAACTGATGTTAACTCTCTTTTTGGTACCTAAAAGTGGTCATTCAAGAAATTTTTGATACTTCTGCACTGGCAAGACTGTGATTGTTTTAAAGGTACAACATGCAGCTTTGAGCAGTCGTAGAGTTGGGTTTCATTCTTTTTCACTGAACATTTAACTTAAGTGAAATCTTCAGTGTAGTCACCAGGTTACCATTGATTTTTCCTAGTTGCAAGGAGGCTGCCATCCTGTTTTTACGCTTGTGTGACTGAAACATAAAGATGCATAATTTTGCTCAAAATGTGGTGGATTTTAATGTTAGTATGTGCAGTCAACCAAACATGCAGTACTCTAAAAAAAACGTGAAGTTTTAATGCTTTAATGATTGCTTCTTGTTGAAGCAAACATTGAGAGAAAACGTCTTTGGCCTGACATCTTTGGTTCATAAACTCATTATAACCCCTATTGTCTTTGCTCTGTTGGTGGGATTAGTACACAGCGGGCGCGATGATGACAAATGAAGTTGTTTGTGGGGGATTAAGAAGACTTTGAGGTCTCTATGGATTTGAGTGTGATACAATATTTTGTTTGCATCAAATTTTTTGCTTTCCGTTGAATGAGAGAATTACATTAAAGATTATGCGACAAGTCAAGCTAATAATTACTTCAGAGATTATGCAGATGAAGAGTAGATTGTTTCTGTAATGACACTGTTGAAATCAAAAGATCAGCAATAGCAGCCAACTCGGACGATGACTGTCACTGGCAACATATGCTTGAAAGTCATTTCCATGAGTCCTTTTAAATTTGTATTCATTTTAGGATCCATTTGGAGGATCCTAAAAGCAGAGTGGTTATGGCACATACCAGACAGATTTTGGCCATCATCTCTTTGTGCATTTCCTGTCTTTCTTTCTTATGTCCCCTTGTAATAAAGGCCAGAGGTGTTTAAACTTGACTGACTGCTCTGATACTGGTCAGTCACCAATAATGCGTTATAGTAACCGAAGAACAAAAGAACAATACTTTCTCTGATCTCATTCTTGTCCCACAGCACAGGTATTTCTTCTTCTTTCTTTTTCTTGAATTTTTCCAGCCTAACCTTCTGCCATGGCCCAGTTGGGTTGAGAATTAATGACGCCATCCCTTTGGGAGGATGTGGAAGTGACGTGAAGTGTAATGATCTCAATCAGGGCCAGGGGTGAGAGACAGAACTAATCACTGAGCGCACTCCGCTACCATAATGCAGTCAGTCGCCCTAATGACCCTGGCACTCCTGTCAAAGCCATTACTCTCCACTGTAGTGAAAGGCACATCAAACCGCTGAAGCCCACTCATAATTGGACTAAACTTTGAGCTATGAGAGGACATTACACATGTCCTGTATTAATTTGGGTGCCAGATTTTTACATTGGTAATTATTTGAGGGCAGCTGGGGCTGAGG
>NW_005187491.1:2373395-2387384 GCF_000239375.1 Pundamilia nyererei
GGGGGGAGTGAGCTGACGGCACATCAGACCTGTGAGGGGTTCAGTGCATAAGAATGTGTCATACATGTATTCAAGGTTTGGCCCACTACTCCTGTCATATTGGTGTTTTATTGTGTTGTTTTTACACATACAGTCAGAAAACTAGTAAAATGTATCCAGTTGGACAAACACAACATCTTAACTAACTAACTTTTTTTTTCAACTCAATTTTGCAGAACAGCTAAAATTACACTCAACCAAGAAAGCTCTTTGTAACTTACAACATTTTTTTAAAAGTTATTTATCAAATTCTGCTTAGATAAACATAATTAGATATTAATTAAACATTTGAAACCCATTGAAATGAAAAGATATTTCTTGATAAGTCGTGTTTGGCGCAAAAAAGAACCCTGAAACAATTTTGTCATTTTATACTACACACATTTTGAGTGTACCCTTGACCAAGATGTGCAGTGCACGCTGGTGTATTAGCATGGTGCATAGTGAATAATTAAAAAAAGAAAACAATGAGCAAGGAAGAAAAAAATAGCTATTCACCTGCTGCTCACTTGTAATTTATTACAAGAATGGAAAGAAAATAATTTTATATTCAGAATATTACAGTATTGTAATTCGCAAATTTCAATTTTATATTTTAGATTGGTCCAAATTGATTTTCACAAAATAATTTAGGAGGTAAAAGAAAACATCAAAAGCACAAAGTGATTTTGTTTCAGAAGCTTTCCAGGTGGGGTTGTTTCTATTTGTTTTCTATTGTTGTTTGTGTTTCTGAATAAAAAAAAAATTAAATAAAGCTAATATAATAATATTTTTGTTTTTGTTTTGATAGAGGTTTTGCTTTTCTGTGTAAATTTGTATATGACTTTGAACAGTTTTCATGTTTTTATCAAACATTTGTACAGATAAAATTATATTTTGTTATATATACTATATGTGAATACTGTAAATGTTCTGTATTTTGGTTATAGGAGCATTAGAGTGTTTCTTTTTTAAGTTTTTTTAATTTAAAGCAAACAAACAGTACAGCAATGTAGAACGACAAAGTGTTTTGTCGTTCTAAACAGTTACTGTTCTAAAACAGTAAACGCTGTTTACTGTTGCAAAGCCACAGCTCCACTTGTACAGATCTCAGATAATAGACCCCAAACCAAAGGGGAGACAACCTCTCCTGGCTTTTGCTCTCTTGTTTGCAGCTATTGTCCTGTTTGTAAGAAAATCAAGTTACAATCTCTCAGATATATCCATCACCTCACCTTTCTTGCTCACGATGGAAGCGTGAGGCGAGTCTGCGGGGATCTTGAAGAAATCTTTTGGTCTTCTGCTTACAGCATCTTGAAGAGACATCAAGAGAAACTCCATTGATTTTTCTCTTTTGGCTTCTTCTAAATTTCTGTACAGAGAGCTAGCAGGGGGTCCTCCCTGTAGGTGCTGTTTCAATAGTGCCACTCAAAATGGAGTGGGTCAAAACAGATTGCTTCAGCGGAGGGGGGGCGAGGAACAAGCCCAGAAAGTTTACAGCAACTTTTCCCTCACTCTTTCTTGAGATGTCTTCAGAGCAAGATAAGTTTTCATCAGAGTTTTTCACAAAGGCCAGTACACGTTTTTCTGCTGACACGGACTTGGAAGTGTAAATTAAAGGAAATTTATGTTTTTCCTTCATTAGAGTCAGGCCTCACGCCCTGAGAGGTTTTGTGCATACTTTACGGCATATTTGAGTTCATATGTCATGTTCACCTGCTTACTGGTGTTCCGATTAAATACCCTGTTTAGCATTTTTGCACAAATGCTCTTTGATATTAAAATATCCAATATATTTTAACTCAAACTGCGGTGCTGTGCTCCAGTACATTTAAACAGTTAATGCCCAGGTTAATACAAAGAAAGTATACCACTGTGAAGGGAAATTTATTAGTAGGCAGTAGTCTTTTTTTTTCCATTTCAAAAATGAGATTACAGGTAAACTAAAATGAAACACTTCATATACATTTAAATCGTTTATTTAAAAGTACCTTTGACTGCATTGTGATTTTATGAAAAACTGTGCAATATTCAAAATGTTATTGTTATTAATCAACAAAAACCTTTGTCATGTGAGAGAATGATGAGTGATTATGGGTATTTAGGTTTAGAAGTAGATTGGAGAAAATCTGAACTGCAGAGAGACGAGTGGCGAGGTACATACAGAGAAAGAAAACAACTTGGTTGCTGAGGTTTCAGCAGCTTCCTGTAGGGTGGTTAGGAGCAGTATGTGTTTAATTAATTAGCCCGTATGGAAGCAGCATGTTTTCATCAGGGTCTCTGTCAACTTCATCCAAAGCTTAGCAACCTTCTGCGTACTACAGCTCCTGTAATCTTATAGCGATATAAACACCATGGACATCCAAGATGTGCCTGCAATGTTTGAGAAGTGTGGAGTAAATATCAGCTGACATAAATTTAAACTTTAACGTAATAAAATTTTGCATGCTATTAATTGTTGTAATGACATGAGTACAAAGGATTATTAGGGCCACATTAAAAAAATATATTAAAGAGAAAAAACTTGAAATGTGGTGATTACAGTTGTTTTTTCAAGACTACAAAATGCCTTGTGTGGATGATGTAGTCAAACAAATTGATCTGCCGTTTTGTGATACAACATACATCCTCTTTATTGCACGAGGGTGTAACCATCAATAAGCTCGCATCTGTCCATTACCAGTCATTTCATTTCGTACAAATCCACTCTTCCAACTTTGTGTGGTTTTTTCCATCTGACCATTTGCAGCGTTCTGCACCATCTTTTCAAAGTCCTTACACTTTATCACCGCACTGTGTTTATGTGCTAAAAGGGAAATGATTTCCTTCCTTCTTACTAAAACTGGCAGTTTGTCTTGAAAGAACAACTGTAAGCTCCACCTTTCGACTTTTTTCTCAAAATAGATTTTCGATTTTATTCTCAGAATTTTGACTTTAACCTAAAAATGATAAATAAATTTTTTTCTTAATGAGGTCCTGATACTTTGTTGTAGAGAAGAGCTTATTTATTAATTAATTAATTTTTTTTACCTAGAGTTCCATACACTAAAGTGTCCAAAACTAGAGGTTGCAAGACTGTAATTCACTTATGATCTGTTGTTAAACTATTACACCAACTTGCTTCAATAAAACATACAATTCTATTGTCTCTTTCAGGATGCCTCAATCGCACATCGTTTCCATGTTATGAGAGAGAAGCACCCTGAGAAGTTTAACAGCAGGTATGTTTCTGTTTTGCTCTTTTGGCCATTGGAGCTATTGCCATTGGGCGAGAGGCATTGCACATCCTGGACCAGTAAATGGCAGGGCTCACCCGAAGAGACAGACAACCATTCCCCGTCACATCCACATCTATGGCTAAATTCAAATCACCAATCAACTTAACATGCAAAATCCTCAAAGAGGGGCCCTGCTTAAAATCAATATCTCTTAACAAACATATTGATGAGTGGTTCCCCAGTTTTTCAGCTGGACCACTATTTTGTAGATGTACCCAAACAGACATTGTTTGAAACATCCTTTTGTTGCATTGTTTTTTTGAAAATATTGACTGCAGTTAATACATACAGTTTGTTTTGGACGTTACTAATGGTAGAGATCTATTGTCTGGTTTGGGTTTACCTAGCACTCTCTTCACTAACTTGTCCATACAATCCTAGCACTACGGAAGTTTCATGGCCTCACTGTGCTCCTCCTGTTTCACTATGTGCTAGATTGTCTTGTAATTTAATAAATAGCAATAGTTCTCTAGTCTTTCTAAAGGTCTTTAAAAGGTTTTTAGGGTTTTTGTTTTTAGGAAAGGGTTTTTTGTTTGTTTTTTGGACATTGGCTGATTGTGTCTGACACCTTTTTTCTGCAAAATGAAAACTAGCACCCTCTGAAAGACAGCTCAACAAAGAAGCAACTCTTTAAATTGTATCTTTACACACTTTGCGGTCCTTGTTCCCATTTCTTAAGCTAAGATAAAACAGTTTGACATAATATTAGGCATAATTATTGCACCAATGGGGTGATTCCGAGAGAGTTACTACCTGAAAACTAAAGCATGGACATGCTGAGATATATATCTTGGCATGTGGTGTCCCCCAGTAGTGTCCTCAACTAGAAGGAAATGGAAATGGCAAATTTCAAGGGTAAAAACTATCCACAGTGCAGGAATAGTATCTGAAAGTCAGGACCACAAGACCTGAGATATACATCTATCCTTTCAATTGATCCACCTATTGTTGCATGACAGTAATCCCCAAATCACACAAAAAAGCATCATCGGTCATGGACTGACCTCCCCAGAGCGCACGCCATGTGGGGTCATCTTGACAAAATGGAATAAAAAGCAGCTGACATCCAAAGAAGACATTTGAATGTCCTTCAAGAAGCCTGGAAAATTGTTCCTGAAGGCTGCTTTAAGAAATTACAAGAAAGTTTGTGTAAGAGAGTTTAGACAGTGAAGAATCAAGGTTTTCATACCAAATTGCTACACCCATTTCACACTTTCCTTTTAAATATCAAGAAAGGAAAGGTGACTTAAGACGTTTGCACAGTATTGTTGATCTGTAGCATTGTAATTTGCTAGTGAAGGGAATCAAGGAAAAATCTGTCTCACTTATAACTTGTATTGGACCCCCTGCCTATTTTTGGATGGTACACCATCATTTAATGAGTGTGGCAGTGATTGCAAAAGTACAGGGTTTGTGATTATCTAGTATCTTGTTTATTTCTTTCTTGGAATAAAAGCTATTATGTGACATTGCAAGGTTCAAATTTTTTTCATCTACCACCCATGTCTAACTACAAACTCCTCCACCTTTATTCTTATATTTCTTATATATGTTGGTACAAAAAAAGAAGGACGTTATGATAGATCATTTCTACCAACAAGCTCAACGTAAATAAATCTCAAGTTCATAAAACATAAAAAGAAAATCTCAGAGAAATCAAATCATGCATTTTTCACAGCCTAAATAAACCTGCAGTGCATTTGCAGAACCTCTGTTTGACCCTTTTTATGACAGCACAACATGTTTCTTCTCAGCAGGATGAATGGACTTGGCTACATGTTTAGCATTTGTGATTACCTTGAGGAGATGCGTTCACCTTTGGAGATGAAAAAATGTGGCATCTATTTTTCCATCAATATTTAACATCTCCAATACATCTCCACTAGCGCCAGGGAGTAATTGCAGGCCTAATTGAATTTGCTTGGCTAGTTTGACATCATGGATCAGTCAGACTGATGACACACAGCCTCCTAATAATCCCATTTGTACTCATTATCATATTTTACTCTGGCCTTAGTACAACATTTAGCCAGCTATTCTTCTGCTGCACGAACATGCAGATAAGCCAGTGAAATGGTCCAAGCGGAAGTGAAGGGGGTTTCAAATAAACAAGGGCCTGTTAGTCAATGCTGACAATGATTACGACAGATGTGGCAACATGTTGGAAAAGAGCCAGCAAGCAAGAAAGGACTATATCAACTCTGAATTTCCTCATTAAACAAAGAGGGTGTTATGTGGTCATCATCCACTCCAACATGGTGCCACATCCTTTGCAGATGCTGGTAAATTATTTTCCTGTTTATCACACTCCATCACATTGTGCGTCTACATTTTAGGCATACAGACTGCATCACTGTTGTTTTACCCCATCTTAAGTCCTAGTGAAAAATGATTGAGATATTTTAAGAAAATTATTCTGTCTGTTATTTGAATTCAATTAATAATTCACACAGGGGAATGAGTTTAGGATCTCTCTATTACACACTATCCTTGCCAATTCAATAATGCATGATTATAGTTTTTCAAGGTAGCATAGATTTTGTTAGATTTGTCCAAAGGACTTATGTCCATTGGAAGTATATTGCAACTTATCACTGAGTCATTTTCCTGCAGCTGGAAGCTCTTTTTCAGGAACTTCTATGACAACTGAAGCAAAGGGTTGCATGTCTTGAGGGGAAGATTTCATTCCACTGTTATTAAGTAGGCGTTGGTGCATAGCGAATTAAAGAAGACTGAGCAAGTACAATGTTTTTAACAGTATTCAAAAATCATGAAACTGATTTAATATATTAATTCACTTTAAGGTTTCACTTAAACATTTGTCACTATACAGAGCTATGTAATGATACTTACAGTTTGCTTTAAAATAAAAAAGTAAAGTGAATATACCTTGTAAGCAATATTTCAATAAAAAGAAAATGGAAGCATTGTTACTACGAAATAAATCCAGAAAGATCCAATTTTCTTCTTTCTTTTTTTTTGTTGGGTCTCATATAAAATATACACACAAGGTGCACACGATCTTTAGAGCTGAGACGATGCAACATATGGTTTTTATTTCTGTTATAACTGATTAACTCTTAACAGATGATGTTTAAATAAAATTGAAATATTCCTTTTTCGGTGTTTAATATGCATGCTACATTTTTTATAGTATAATTATAATTTTCGTGATTCTTAAATTAAAGGAGTTCCTAATTGTCACTAAAATAAGACAACAAATTAACAAATTTACCATGTGTGGGACTAATAAAGGTTATCTTATCCTAAAAAATGATTTATTGTCCTTTCTACTCATTTCATTTTAACCCCTTTGTTTCGCTTTAATTCTTCACAGCAAAGATTCGACAAGGTGCTAGAAACCTTCTTAGAGATTTGGGTCCATATTGACATGATAGTATCACATAGAAGCTGTAAATTTGTCAGCTACACACCCTGTGATGGGAATCTCCCGTTCCGTCACATCATAAAGGTCCTAATTGGACTAATATATGGTGACTGTAGAGGGCATTTGAGTTTAAACCAGTTTAAAATTATTTGAGCTTTGCTCTGACCTCTGATATCAGAAAGTGGTATTTTTACCCAGAGAACTATCACTCACTTCATAGTTTCTTCTTTCTGGACCATTCTCTGTAAACCCTAAACATGGTTGTGTGGGAAATTCCCAGTTGATCAGCAGTTTCTGAAATAGTCAGACTAGCCCATCTGACATTGACATTTGAATCTTTTTTCTTTGCCGTTCTAATACTTTGTTTAAACTTCAGCAGGTTGTTTTGACCATGTCTACATGCCTAAATCCTCTGAATTTATACCATGCTATTGGTTAATTAGATACTTCTGTTGATAAACAGATGAATGTACTTCTCTTTTGATATCACTTTAAGAATACAAGCAAAATCTGCAGTTTTATAAATCCCCAGTTAATAAACTTCAATGCAAACCTAAGAATGTCGTCTTAATACTGATATTTAAAATGTAGCCATTGTTTATCTGTCATCCTTTTTGATGCTTTGCCTTTGCTCTAGATTTAGTTTCCAGGTCACGATATATAATAAAAAGTAACGTATGAGACATCAGTACAATGTGTGAAGAGAGAAATGTCAAAGCGTGACTGTTTTTATATGACAGCAGTAATAGGTGTTTTATGAACAAAAATCTATATATTTATGTCACCGCTGTGACCTTACAGAAACTACGTGTTTAACCAGCTTTAATTGCCAGAGAAATAACACAATTGATGAACAGCACTAATTATGAAATGAGGGGATTTTGTTGATGAAATGCTGGGGTCATATTCTCTCTCTCCTTCCATTTTTCTCATTCTTTCTATCTCTTGTATTTGCACCTTGGGGTGATTACCAGGGTGAAGGTGTGAAGATTTGACACTCGGCAGATAGATTCATTTACTGCCACTGCCGGACCTGGAGGTGATAATGAGGTCGAGGATTAAAAGCAGACAATCAGTCGGCCCGTGACGAGGGCCGCGCCACCTCCTCCCCCTCATGACACTCCTCCTCGACCGCCTTGTTAAAATATACTGGTCCCTTTCCCCCCATTTTTTGCTGATCTCCCATGTAATTATACACTAATCTCTAACTCTGAGGGGAGAGATGGATGGTGAGAGAAACAAGGAAAGAGAGGTGGAGAAGCAGAGAGTTGAGAAATTAACTTTGATTTTTGTGTACAGTTTCATTCTTTTATACTGTTAACTTTTTTCATGTTCTAACCAGTGCTCAGATTTGGCACAACCCTGGTACAGTTTACACTAATGTCATTTTTTTACACAATGTAACTCATATGAAATAAAGTGACAGCAAATTGAGGCAAAATAACAGTCACAAGAAATATTTTTCTGTCTTTCCTTAAAAATGATTGGTAAAAATGTTCTGGCTTGATAGTTGTACATTTTCTAAACAATCATCTCAGCTTTTTTGTTTTCTTTGTTATCAGTTTGTAATTATTTTTCCAGTGTTTAGCGCATTTTACTTATAACAATACTTATTTGAATTTCCCTACAGCTTACAAATTCTTGTAGAAATTACCTACCCAAATTGATATAAGCTGCTCTAAGACTTAATTGCAATGTGTAACACCAGAAAAAACAGTGCACAATAGAACCCAGTGTAATCACATGCGGTGTGATAGTCTTGAACCATTGTTCTACCACAACTATATAACAATGCACAGTGCTAAACAGAACAATGTATTTATTGTAGTCTTGTTTCAAGCCTCATTTTATATAGAATCCACACATTGTGGCTATAGCATGGTTACATCTAAGAAAAGATGGCCATATAAACTGGATGTTAACAATGGGCATGTTAAAGTGTCCCTGTATAAGATACTAAACGGGAATCAGAATGTCAGTTATCAAATAAACTTCTATATTAATGTGCGTGTGGATGTTTGGATGAGGCTTGTCAAATAGAAGTGTTCTGAATTCTCAGTAAGCTCTTTTTCAGGAACTTGGATAAAAAGAGAATGGTTGGATGGATAAATGGCAGTTTGTTGTTCTCTAGCTTTCAGGTGTGTGTTAACTCAATGCTGCAGTCTTCCCAGGAGTAGGTATTTCATCAAAATTCAGCCCAGGGTTAGACCATGTAATGCTGAAAAAAAGACAGCTACATCTCAGGCCCTCAGGCAGCGTGTTAAATGTTAAGGTTCATGACAGTACTATTAGAGAAAGGCTAATATGGCCAGGGAGAAAGCCTCTTCTCTATGAATAAAACTAACAAAAAAAAACATTGCAGTGCAGCTTAGGTTTGCAAAGTTGCATCTGAACAAACCACAACATTTCCGCGACGAATGAGACCAAAGTAGAGCTTTCTGGTGATCATGCACAGTCCCACGTTTGCAGAAGATTTATCACAGCATATCGGCACAAGCACTTCCTGCTCGTTGTCAGTCATTTGGGCTTGTTTTGCAACCACAGTGCACTTGGCAGTCACTGAGTTGACCATGAACTCTTTAATATACCAAAGTATCCTAGAGTCATATTTTGAGATAATCTGTTCTAAAAACTAAAGCCTGATGGAAATTGAGTCAGCAAATCTGTGACAGAATGGTTGAAAAAGAAAAGGAACAAGGTGTTGCAATGGTCCAGTCACGTCCAGATCTCAACCCAATTGAAATGCCATGGAGGGACTTTAAGGGAGCTGGAAATAAATAAATGCTGCAAACCTCGATGAACTGAAGCAATGTTGGAAAGAAGAATGGGAAAAAATACAGAAAGCAATTACTTCATGTTGTTGCTGCTAAAGGTAGTTCTTCACATTGCTGAATCATGGGGTGAAACCAAGATTGCTGTGAAAACGTTCTTATTCATATAACTGTTAAATATGATTTACATTCCGTTTTTTCCCATTGGCATTGCTTTTCACTAGAACAATGATAACATGATAAAAACAATGAAGTCTCTGTGCAGCATTTTCCACGTTAATCAGATGATTTTAGATCAGTGAGGGAAAACACCTTTCGGTGTGAAAACTGCTCTGGCTGCAATGTTTGTTTGTTCTGTGGCATCCGTCGTGGCACCTTGATGTTCCGATGATATTTGCTCTGCTTACCCAGATCTATTTTCGGTCCTGAGACATCTAACACCGTCAGCACACTCCTCCAGAGCCTCTCTGCCCCTGTGTGCCCACAGGTTCTTGCTGTGCTGTGTAACCATCCTGAGTTAACCTTTCCTGAAGGCACAGGGAAGCCCAGGCATGAAGCACTCTTTAGCATAATGAGTATGTTCATCAAAGCACTTCGTTGTGCTGGATGGGGCTGCTGGATTCACCAACGCACACACACCAGACAGCCCATGTTAATGTGTGTGTATGCATGTAGGTGTGTATGCGTTTCCTGCTGAGCTGGAAGCAGTGCCACAGGTGATGGCACTATTACACACACTCAATTACACACACACACAAGCATGGTGGACCTCAGCGGAGGCTGCCCTCATTTGAGGATGAAATCATTTCTGCGACCAAAGTGTCATCTATAATTAATGACCATTTGTGTGTAATTTAGAGGGATCTCACCTGTGGCCCTGTCCTCAGCTCAGTGGGAGAACAAACAGACCCATACGCAGCAAAAAAGGTATAAACTGAACTAAACGCGCAGGCAAAAATGTGCACATAGGTAGCAACCTTTAGGAACGCAAAAAAATAAATAAACAATTAAGTGATGAAACTTTAACCTGTTCAAATTGATACTTATACATTAAGCTAAATCACATGCCCACCTAACTGAAACAAACAGCTCCCTGCTGATGTGCTGCTGATGTGTAGACCGTAGATAAATGTGTTACTAAAGTGCCTGAAGTCATATAAATAATATAAAATCATTAATAACAGTATTGCTGTGTTAAGTTTATTTAAGGTGTATAAAAACCCTAGAATGTATTTTATTTCATCTGTTAAATAGACATTTATTTACTCAACGATTTTTTTTATTAATGCACAAAATAAAATATTTAACTCAACCTACGAACACAACATAACCCAAAGCACTACCGCTGTTAACTTTGCTCATCTAAGTAACGTTATCTCGATTCAATTAGGGTTTTACGGGTTGGAGCATGTAGACGTCTGGACAGATACATTTTAAGGAAGCGAGTCACAGTGATGAAGCAACTGGAGATGATAGAAAGTCAAAAAGATTCAGCATCCTCAACCGGCGGGAAAAATGCTAGTAGTACCAAATGGGCAGGTCCCGAGTTAAACTTTTCTCAACATTGAGGCAAGTGACTGAAATGACTGCCAATAACCACAAACACCTGGACAAAAGTACTGGGCCACACCTCACACCTCTGAATCTTTGAATTCAGGTGTTTTTAATACCATTAGCCCAGGTGTATAGCATGACCTAGCCATGCAGACTGTCTTTACAAACATTTGTGAGTTCACTGAAGTTGAGTGTGCTATATTACTGCATGAAGCAAATCTGACAAATTGCTTCTTGATATTCTTTAATCAACTGTAAGTGGAAGCATTTGAAACCACCATGGCATACAGACCTCGAACGCTCTGCTGACTCTGCTGGCTTTACAATCAGCACAGCTTGTACACCAGCAGCTTTTTGGCTTGGGTTTCCATGGCCCAACAGCTCCTGTATGTGTAATGTATAGGTGGCCAAATACTTTGGCTGTATAGTATATATTTGAGGCTTTCAAAAGCAACCAGTGCTCGTAAAGTCCACTCCAGCAGCCGGTAGTGACAAAGTGATGCATGATGAGCAATCACTTCCTGCATCACTTCCTGCATCACTTCCTGTGAGTGCACATGAGTTTAATTTAACAATGAGAATTTTAAAGACATTGTGTTAGCGAGGCCTGTCTTTGGCACACAATTAATTTGCTTTTGTTTATTAACTTATTTGGTTTTTTGGATTCCAAGTGAAAATTTACATCCATCTATCTATCTATCTATCTATCTATCTATCTATCTATCTATCTATTAGAGATATTTCTATATCTACATAGACTCAGAAGCGTATGTTAGCAAAAGGACACCTATTGCTTCTGCTTCAACAATTTCATTTAAAATAAGTTTATGTCAGTTTACAATTGTCAGCATTCATTGATAAGTTAAGTACACGAGTAGAACCACATCATGTGTACAGCTGCAACAACATAGCTTTATTGTTTCATATTCATGTGGCCACTGAAATGGTGAAGCGCGCAGCTCCGCTTGCGTAACTATTTTCTGTGTTAACCAAAGAGATTTAGGATGTCTGGCTTATCATTTCACTCACAGCAATGCAAGATTTTATACATCAGTTTTATCACTTGTTTTTTGTTAAGAAAAACACACACACACCCTTGAATCCATTGCAGTGCAGCAGAATACCTTTTTCAAGCTGCTTGCTACATCTCTGAAGGCAAGAAGCTGCACCATGGGTCATTTCTCAAACTGCCATTCGGAGTTGGAGCACTCCAGGCAGTGTCATGTTAAACAAAACAGTGCATTGATGCAATGCACAAAGAGTTGGTTATGTCAATGTGATATTTATCACCTCTGATCAAGAAGAAATTAGTGTGAAAATAAGGTCGTAGATCATTGTGGGTTAGATTAAGTGTCAGAGGGGGGGCAAAAAAAAAATCAATGACCATGAGCTTCATGTTCAGTGCGGCCAGTCAAAAGTGCATCTAAAGGTGCTGTGGCCTCAGGACAGCAATGCTACACTGAAGCTCATCACCTATGACATCCTTTATTTGTAACCAAGCAGCGGCAGTTTTATAAACATTGTTCAGATTCAGGCTGTTTTGTTGCTTTCTCCTTTTTTTTCCCCCTTTTTTTCCCTTTTAGCTTGTAATGTTTTTCTAAAGCTCTTTTCTTTTTTCCTCTTAGTCACACAGTTTGTATTTTCCCTCCCTCTTTCAGTTTGGTTTCATGATTTGTCTGTGCAAATAAACCACACTTCAGTCACTCTGGAAACCTGAGCCACTGTTTTCTTTTGGCCTGCCAGCTGTACGTACTACAGCTGATCTGACATGTACACCGCTAAAGTTATTACTGCAGTGCACTTTGCATTGATACACTGCAGCTACAATCACAACAGAGGTGCTGCAGCTACTCGGAGAACTGCAAACCTGCTGCACATGTTATTATTGCTGATGTTTGGGGTTTTTTTTCATCCTTAAAATGCAAATTGCTCTCACCAGCAATATAATTTACTTCAAAGATGACTGCAAGGGTTCGACAGCATAACATCAGCCAACATTTAAGTAAATGGGTACTTTATGTTTGCTTTTATTACACTTAACATAATCCTCCTTACAAGCATCATCTTATTCAAATGGTCTCCCTACTCTGGTCTCTCTATTGAAGATACTCCTCATAGTCAGTCTGTCAGATGAATCCAGCGTTTGGCATCGGGTAGCAGATAACAAATGACAGGACGATGTAGCCAATGAGATTCTCCTAATTATCTAATGACCAGGGACATGAGGTGATTTGTTGCCCCAATGAGCTTGTTAGGTTAAGTGGTGGGCATCGACAGGGCGGTCAGATGTTGTCTCTTGCTGTATCTCTTATTAGTTTGTTTTGCTTTCCTGCATTTGACTGTAGTTTTTTGGGGTCACTTGCTATGAAAACCAAGAAATATTTTCCCTTTCATCATACTCATGATACAATAAAAAAAAAAAAAATAGCCCCAAACGCAATTTCATTGTTCTTGACAATGACAATAAATAAATACTACTACAATACTCTTGGGATGTGATCCGTTATACACACGATATGTTCCAGAATGATCATCTATGGAAAATCCCAGTATTTGTGTAACTGAAGATTAAAAATTACCCCCGAATAGGACTCACGTGGTCTGCTTCCCAGCTATATTCTCTTATATAAGTTAATCAACTTTCAGTTACTTTAGGTTATGCAGCAGTACCTTTTGTTATGCTAATGTTATCATTTGTTTTTTCCATCTCCTACTCACCTTATTTACTTTTTTAAACTGCCATAGAAGTCCATATCCATATTTCGTCATAGGCCATAATACCAGAAGGAACATGAGATACTGTTTCCTCAACATTTTGCTCACGACGAAACTGTAAATAATAATGGACTGCATTATTCCACTATTCATTCACTCTCACATTCACACACTGGTGGAGGCAGCTACCGTTGTAGCCACAGCTGCCCAGGGGCAGACTGACAGAGGCGAGGCTGCCATATCGCGCCATCGGCCCCTCTGGCCA
>NW_005187491.1:2388419-2391280 GCF_000239375.1 Pundamilia nyererei
ATATATAAAACACAGCAAAGCCAGTTTCAGTACAACAGCAGTAAGAATGGAAGGTCAAAAGCATTGCATGTAGTGTATCTGGGTCCATTCTCTGCATTAACCACAAGATTTGATTACGCTTTTCAGAGTAGCCACCCTCATTTGTTTATTTGCAAATTTGCACAGGTTTTGTTTATGTGTTCTCCTGGGCTTTCCCTCTCGTCTGGCCAGTTTACAGACTCATGATGACAATGGTGGTGTGGTGGTGGTGGAGGAGATGTAGGAATGTGTTATGTAAATTCTCCCAGCATGGCCCTGGTCGTCCTTATACCTCTTACCACCTTCCTCTGCTTTCTTCCCTCTGCTATTGACCATGTTGCACATTATAAATCAAGTGTACCTTGCTAGTACTCTAATGAAAGCTCATTTATAAAGTGGCTAAATGGTCCTGACAAAAGTCCTAATGAGGAAATCAATAATTCAGTGATTGTTGCTGTGCTTATACTAATACGTTCCTCTTGTAGTGCTTTGATCCCAGCTAGGAGAGTAACATTTGTTACTGTATTCAGTTCTGCTTGTCAGCATTGTTGTAGTTTTTTTTCTTTCCTTGAATCTTTGAGATAAACGATGTCCCGTTAGAAACATCAAAAGCTGTCTCACATGTTCTTCAATATCCAATAAACTTCTTTTTGATGAGGAAAGAGTGAAGAAATGTAAAAAATATTTTCTCTTGAATTGTTAATATGAAACATTACTCTGGTATTTGCTCGGCACAAATCACTGTGATTAATGAGAGGTTTGATGTTTTTATTGAATTGCTTGCAATGACCATTTTTTCTCCACCATCCCACCATCTACTGCACTGAAGTACTTTTCACTGAAGTCGCCAGCAGGAGGTTTGGTTATTTGCCAAAAAAAAAGAGAAAGTTGAGAAGAAACATGTTGAGTAATTTACCTCATAGCATGGTGAAAAAAGTTAGTGTTGACTTATTGTAAAGCAGTAAACAGAGCTGAATGTAAAAAATCTATGATTCACTGTATTTGTTTCACAGTGTCATAACCTGTTAAGCAGTTATTTTTATTAGTATCACACTCACATTAGCAGTGCAGTGTTTTACAAGTTTTCCATGACTGTCTTAAAATAACCGCTTCTTTTACTCCATCCACATTGCCCCATAAATACAGTCATTGTGAAGCTGCTGACCTGATCTAACAAGTTTGGCTTAAAGAAAATAAGTTCAAAGATCCAGCCTCCTCTAATTGCATGAAACCGAGCTAGTGATCAGTAATAGTTCTTTCAAGTCTTGTTTAAAGCAAAGTTGATGAATTCTTCTTGTTCAGGGGTTTAAATTATTAAAGAAATAAAATAAATAATGCAGTATTCAAATTATCCTTGACATGCAGTTTTACTTTCACCTGTTTTACACAAAGATGCACATATTAATGTTACTTTATTAATGAAAATCAAATTACAATTACAGTTTTATTTTATTTGTGTACCTGAGAGAAAATACAATACAGTATAGCAGTGTTTGGACAGATGGTGACTCACCCCTGCAAGGTCATTGATCATCAGCCTTAGGGACTGGAGTGTACACTGTAGGAAGCCTGGGGAGCAGCACCCTAGTCCTCTGTTAATTGCCAGGGCAGGTAGATTACCCTCTTATGCCCCTCCCTGCTCCTTAATGTTGGGCACGGCCACCCGAAGTGCTCCCTCAGATGCCTCCTTAACTAGCTTTGAATTCAGTGATTAATGAAACACATTATACTTCTTTTGGATTAATGGCTGTGTGGTTTTAGCAAGCTGTAAATGGTAAAAGTACATTTCCTGTGTAGATTAAAAGATTCTTTTTCAAACACGATTCAAGCACAAACCCACCTTTATGGAGTGGTCTTCTATTTTTTTATATAATCCAGTATAGGAGACTAAAGACAGAGAGCACAAGCTTCAGATTTTGATGTGGGGAAAACACTTCCATGTTTCCTTTTTTCTCGGTCCCTTTGCAGTTCCTGTTGTTTTGTTTTTTTCAGAACAAAGAATAAGCTGTGGTACTTTGAGTTCGGCACGTCGGAGACCTTTTCGGCCACATGTAAGAAGCTCCACGACTTTCTGGAGGTTGAGGTAACTCAAACCATGTATTTTGTTTTTGGAGACTTTTCCAAGAAAAGAAACAAAAGCAAAAGCATATATTTTGAAATTTGTTGCTTTGTAACTTATTCTTCTTTATCTCAGCTCTTAGATACGAAGCAATCATGTATTCTTTATTATTAAGGGTATTTCACTAGCAGTCAGGTAAGAATATTGATGTCATTTAAGATATTCTCGTCTTCTGCTGCGCCATAAATAGCACTAATGTATACTAGTTTCAGATTCACCCAGACAAAGTGTGGATGTGTGAAGGCTATCTGTGCACCTCCCCACCCACTTCTCACATAACCTTAGTGTAACACACAGGTAATTAGCCCTACACGACCCTGCTGTGTGTGATATTGAGTGATAATGAAGATGGTGTCTATACAATTCATCTTCCCTCTTCTCAGAGCTATCCACACAGTGCAGAGGTCTTCATTAATTAGGGCTGAGTAGTGCTTACATTACTGAAGAAGGACAGGTAGGGAGATGATGAGACATCCCTGAGTGATAAAATGCACCATTTAGAGTAATATATAATACAATATTTCTGGGTTAACACAGAATAACTATAAGGACACTTGCCCCTTCATGCTGGGCTCTTTTAAGCATAATTAAAATGAGTGCAGGATGGGTCAAGCAGTTAGTACAAAGTGTACTTGTGTTTTAAAGTTAAAACAACCAGCTGCTCTGGTTCTCTCCCATCTTTCTAAAATTCTGATTCCTAGATCTCTACTTAATAAGATTAAGC
>NW_005187491.1:2391432-2461815 GCF_000239375.1 Pundamilia nyererei
TGCTTACTAATATTTTTAACAGCCGTGTCACGTTATGACACAACAGCAGCATTGACACTCTGGGGTGAGAACTGGTTAAGAATCAAAGGTTCGTCTTACTTAGACAAAGCAATATATTCTGGTTTAGACATTGGGGAAAAACACTGTTTAGGGTTCATCATCTTATAGATTATTTCAGTATCAAACTGTAGTACAAAGCTTGTGATGAAACGGATTGTATCTGTCCTTCTCTTTCTGTGTTCTTTTAAAAG
This sequence comes from Pundamilia nyererei, assembly GCF_000239375.1. NCBI lineage: Eukaryota > Metazoa > Chordata > Actinopteri > Cichliformes > Cichlidae > Pundamilia > Pundamilia nyererei. The sequence continues at coordinate 2,391,684 of NW_005187491.1, forward strand.
TGTGATGGTGTTACTCTGGACCTTAGCAGTATTTCCTTGGAAGGCATTGCCATTCTCAACATTCCCAGCATGCATGGTGGCTCCAACCTTTGGGGTGAAAGCAAGAAGAGGAGGGGCTACCGCAAGGGAGGAAAGAAGGGTCAAGACAAAAGGACACCTGTGCTCGACCCCAAAGAACTCATGTTTGCGGTTCAAGGTAGCTCTGACACCCGAGTTTTACGGTTGTTTACATAAATGCTGAAATCATTGTGGTTAGAAAGCTTAATTACATTACAAATCTAAACTCACAGAGAAAATGTGCTATTGCTAAATAAAATGCTCCAATAACCTGTGTTATACTTGGCTATGTGGCTACAAAGCCACATTTAGCAACATAGCTTGAAGGAGCATGTTGTAGCCTATTGATTTTTTGGTAAGTGGCCACTTTGGTGTAGTATATATTCCGGCTCTAAAGTTCAGGCTCTAGCTGCTGGGCTGGGGTCTGCATACACTCAGCTTTAGCATCACTCTGGGGGTTTTCATAATCTTTGTGTTAGCATGTTTTCTGTGCACATGCTCCCAGAGTGCCAACATAGTGTTAACAGAATAATGTGGCTGTGTCTGTCTGTGAAGCATTTCGTATTTGCATTCGTCCTTTCATTCAGTCAAAATAAAAGTAAGGTTCAGATCCCTATTCCTCAAAGCTGTAGACCACTCCAGCATTTTCCTCCTCCTGCACACAAACTTAAATCAGCTGACAGTTTTGGAGGGTTTTTGTTGTCAACCTTGTGTCCAGATATATGAAGAAGATGTATGAAGTAACACGAGTAACAAAATAACTGACTGAAAAATGTAATGTGATTACTATAACACACTATTTGGGAGTGGTTACGCCCACTATTTTTTCAATAGCTGAACATTTCTGGCTAAATCTGTCGGCATGTTGTAACGTAATTGGTGAGTCATCAACAGCAGTCAAACCTCTGCATGCTACATACCATGGTTGGTTTGCTCTGTTAAACAATAATAGTGCAAGTTAAACAGCTTTGACAGTGTAGGAGGTTCTTCTCCCTGAAGCCCACATCAGACACTAACAGTCTGTGTCCTTGCTCCTATCAGACAGATCAAAGACTAAACTTTGGGCCAAACTTTTCCTGAGCACATTAATATTTCACTGATGACAAGGTGAATCACAGCCAGCAGGTTTTGTTTGCAAAGAAGAGGTACAATCATGTCACAGTTTGGAACTGTCACTTGTGTATTAATGGTCTGTGTGGGCACCAGTGGACAGGCTCTGTTAATAGGAGCTGACTGAGTGGGGTGTTGGGCATACCCCTGAATCCATTTACGTCAAAAGGAAGCCCATCAATGGGAATATATGAATGAACGAAACACAATGAGTCAGCTGCTCTGTGGAAACTGGTGAAATTGTGTGAGCCGCTTTAGGGAGTTAATAGCAAAGGGTAGAAAATATCCAGAAAGCAGAATGTTCTAGTACTGCAGTGAAAAATTACAGACAATATAATTTTTCCTTCAAATACATAGTAAGAACTAATATATGTGTGTGTGTGTGTGTGTGTGTGTGTGTGTGTGTGTGTGTGTGTGTGTGTGTGTGGCTTAATATATCATCACTGCACAAGTGTTTTCAGTTTTTGTAGTCCTGTTGAAAGGGAATACAATTTAGTTTTACTTTTTGTTAAGCTTTCATATCAATATGCCCCAATTTTATCCATGTTTACAACATAGCTTGAATGACAGCTAATCTGTTCTTTATTGAAATAATTTTATTACTAATCATTGCTGTTGAGTCTTTCTAAATTCTTTTGTAGACTCACAGCCGTGAATTCTGGATTTACTTGGCTTTTGTATTTTATTTCTATCATGTCTAACTGTGCCTGTTCAGGTGATGCACAGTATGTTTTTTAGGTTTCCTGCTGAGATGGTGTGTTTGTACCTGGGGATGAAGTGGATGTTACAATCAGTGTCTGGCTTTGAGACATGACGAGCCAGCAAAGATCTCCAGACATGGCTGCCAGTGATCCCTTATGAGACTTCACTGGCCATAGCACAATTTCTGGAAAATAAAAAGCCCTCTGTGAAGCACACTATGGAGCATTCATTCTTTTTAGTTGTGATTCAATTTTCTGTTTCCTTTGGTGCTGTTTTGCCTTTAAAGATGGTTAAAGGTGGCACATTTTAAATTGGACTCTTTTTCACAGTCACAGCATTTATTGTGCAAAATGAATCTGTTTTATGTTGTTTAAAAAACTGAGAAAACAAGTGAGAGACAGTGAGGAAGTAGACAAGGAAACACAACTCAGTCCTACAATAAATAACCCATAAAAAAGTCATTCTCCAGTACATTAACATCACCTTTTTGATGCTTCGAGCTGAGCATTTCCGTCAGTAGGCTTGCCCTGTAACATACTCTGCTGTGTCATCTTGGATATCAAACATGACCATCATTTAGAAAAGAAATGCAGTGTTGTATTTAATAAGACTTCTAATTTGCAACCAGGACCATAAGATTATCATGGACATGTTCACCGATGGCAGTTTTCTCACTGACTTCCATACAACCAGACTTCTTTTTTTGGACGACCCCCTGCTGACAGTTAGAAAAATCGAGGTTTAAGGATTTCAGTAGACTTCAGGTTAAACCAATGCAAAATCATAATAAAAAGGAACCATGTGGCACATGTGCACTGTGAGGGACACATTTGATCAATGCAAAGCCCAGCTTTGCTATGATGAACACTCCATTTATCCCTGAAAAAAAATCAATCACTTCTGTGTTTGTATTTTTAAAAAAATAGAGGCCACAGTCTAAACCTGGAAAGGCACTTAGTGTGAGTGGGGAGTATTTCCCTTTGTTTATGTGTGTCCATACCCATTTGAGCCTGTGTATTGATGCGGGTGGGTGTGTTTGTGTTGTCCACCTGTACTGTATATCTTAGAATAGATGCCCTTGTGGAAGGTGCCCTCAAGGTGAGCAGCCAAACTTGTTAGATCAAGAGAACAGCGTATTTAGAGGTAAACACACAGGAGTGCATTAGCCCAGAGGGGCAGAGGGTGACGCACAGGACTGTTGGCAGAGATCATTTTTTGTCAAGTTGTATGTGTAGTTGCATCTGTGTGTGGATGGGTGGGCTGGTGGGTGGCTAGGGGATGAAAAAAAAAACCCTGACCTTTCGGGAGCTGTTAAATCGTCCCGCTGGTGACGCCAGGAGACAAGCCCCTCAGGTGGAAGGGAATGGCTGCAGAGTGAATTATTTAGAATAGGGGCTTCATGTGTGGGTGGAGGGGTTGATGCTTGGGACTGATCCCCCGTGACAAGCCCCATGAAGCTTTCATTGGAGGATCGGCCTCCACATGCCCTCCCTCCTTGTTCCGCCATTCCTCTTTAGTTTTACTTTCAGCAGATCGGCTGCTGGTCCTGCTCTGCTCCGTCACTGTCTGTCTTTTATTCCTCTGCTCTCACCCTGTCGCTCCACATGTGTCAGTGCAGCCACTGGCCTGGACAGGTAGTTGTGTGACAGTGACAAGGACGTTGTTTCTATTCTCTCTCTCTGATGGGAAGATGTGGCTAAGATTAAAGTCGCAGTGTGCTGCTTTTTCATGTCCCATACGGACACTGGTTCATATCATTGTTTCATTCACTATCACTTGTAGTGTTTATCAATTTGAAATCCTGATTTCTTGACCTACGTAAGGGACATTGATTCGAGATTAGATAAATAAGATGATTTGGTTTATATTTGGCCATAGACTGCTTATCATGACTTTTTATAAATTGGCCTTTCTAATCGACTAGGTGATTCAGTTTTTCTCCCAGTTTATCTCTGAGAACATGTTGGTTTTTTACTATATTTAGGCGAGTGTGCTTTGTATTGTAGATCCAGGTGAATCATTTGAACTTCCCGTAAATGGAATAATTGATGGTGATTCAAGAAAAAAAAAAAAGGAAATTCACAAAAAAAAACACTCGAGATAAAATATGATTTCAGTCCATTAAGACCTTTATTGAAGTCGTGTGTCCTCATTTCTTAGAAAGAGATGAAAATATGTCTAATTTTAAGTTTTGCCTGAAGGCCATTTCTCCTCCAAGACTAGTGCTTTTGTACTATTTTGCCATATTTCATGACATTTCATGGAGAGGTGGAACATGGACAGATTAGAAAAGATTCTGATCAGAATCAATTTCCTTACAATTCTGAGACAGAGGATAGCTTCTGTAATTTTTTTATCATTTTGAAAACTATTTTTTTCAACTCTTAATTTGAAAGAACAATTTTTACATGAAGGTTCATTTCAGGCTTTTGTAAAAATGAGACCGAATGCTCCTATCAGGAAATACAATACAATTTAATTTGTAAGGGTACGGGTTTGTTGAGTTTTAAACAGTTTCATTATTCTGTTTAGTTGTGCCAATGGACATATTTTAATTTCTTTGGACTGTAGATCCAGGCAAGGTATCAGCATCAATGCAAATAAGTGTACACTGCAAGGCACTGAAGTGTAAGAAAGTCGGTAAACTCATTTTCAGAAAAGAAAAGAAACTTAAGTTACAGTATGTCAAGTTGTATATTGCAGGTGAACAATATACAACTTGATACATAACTAACATTAATGATTTGTCACAACCTTAATATACTGCATCAGCATCTTTACTTTTAAATTAAATATACTTGATATACTCTGGTGTAGCTGACTTTAGAGTAAATAAACTTAGAAAAAGTAATTTTGGAAACTTATTTGGACCTTTAAATAAAAGTACTTATATGGGAGACAGATGTTGTACAACATCAGAAATGTAGCTCAGCTCTAACCACACTACTCTTCTAGAGTACCGTGCAAAAGATTTGAGCCACATCGCATTTCTTTACATTTTACTAGGACACGCCCTCGGCTGTGTTTTACAGATGGCTGTAGACATTCACTATTGTACCTCTCATCTTACCTCCTCCATACATTTGGATTCATCTCATTTCTAATGGGGAGTCAGTGAAGAGCAGATAGATTAACTGAAGGCCTATATCAGGTCTTTATTGGCTTTCAGATGCTGTTCACCTGTAGATAGTTGGAGTGCTACTTCTCCTTTTGTCCTCTATTTTACACACAAGAAGGCCTGAAAGCTCTAAAAACAAAACAAATTATAAAGAAATGAGTGATATACAGGACTGTATGTCACTGCAGCAACACGATTTACAACAAGAATTCACAAAATAATAGGCTCGTTTTTTTCATCAGGGTTGGTCTTTAATTCTTTGAGACATCGTAAAAGTTGTAACTAAAAGCAAATTTGTGTCTGTGAGTGTGTTTTAGTGTGTGTGTTGGCTGCACAGGGTCCTCCTGCCCTTCTTAAACCAGCACAGCTACAGCCTTTGCATTCTTTCCCAAGCTAAGAGCTCTAGAGTATAATAGATCTTTGTAGCTCGGGGCAAACAGGAATCCCTATCGCTTTGGTGATGCTGTCCATCATATATGTCACCATGGGCCTGCATGAGCCGTTCACATCAACGTGAGAAGTCACGTGACGGGGGGAGCAACTTTAAAGCTCAGTGTCAGGGAGGTCAACCTGCTTTGGATTGTATGTGTACACACTCTTCCACTCCGACCCTGGAAAGTGCTGCACTCAAAGTCCAGCGTTGAGATAGGGGCAGACGCATGTCCATCACCATGGTGACAGCTGGACACCACAGCTCGGCGGCGGCAACAACATCTCACCGCAACAGCAACATTGCCCACGACACTCCTTCAGGAAACCAACACGACTCACGTACACACGGCATTGCGGGGCTAACACGCTCACACACACCGAGTGCCTAAAAATGGGTCTTAGTTTCAATTAGTGTCTGTATACTACCAACAGCGAGGCAGCAGCTTCTTAATTTGTGGAGGGATGAGTTGATGGAGAGTCGGAGGCAGAGCGGGCCTCCGAAACAGATGGGCCCTGCGTGACACTGGGCTTCCAGCAGGGGCAAAATCAATGCTCATAACTGAAAAACAGAAGAGAAATTAATAATTATATTATCACAAGATTGCTTTGCATTGCCGGTGCAATCTAATTAATAGCTGTTTTGTTTGTAGCTTGTTGCCTTTTTTCTATCTTTTTTTTTAAACAGTGAATATTAAATATTTCAGCAACAGAAGGCAAACTCTGAAGTGAGGAACATCACATGTCATGTTCTTTTATTCTTCCTCACCTCCTTCTCACTTTCCTCTTCCCCTCCTCGCTTTTGTACTTTGTTTCATGTGTCTTCTCACTCCTAGTACGAGTTTTTTGCATTGTTTACCTCTCATGTGAATGGTAGCTACATTCAAAAGCAGCAGTGATACTATAACATAATGAGGACAAAACTTGGCTGGACTTTGCATGGTTAAAAAAGTGTTTTTTCTTTGCTTTGTTGCTTTTGTTTGCTTTTGTCTCAGACCTGTCTGACCAGCTCTTGGAGGTTGTGGGACTCGAAGGTGCCATGGAGATGGGTCAGATCTACACTGGCCTGAAGAGCGCTGGACGACGCTTGGCACAGTGCTCCTCTGTGACTATCAGGTCAGTCTTTAACAATGTTTTGTGCCTGTTTCTTCCAATTATTATATTGTTTTTAGTTTATTATGGTAGCAAATGCTATGGCATATAAGAAAAAGCATAAAAATGCTACGAGTATAAATTAAGGTGATGATTTTTAAGCATCCTGGTGCAGAATGCTTTTATTTGGTTTTATTGTGAAGATTTGTTACAGCATGTTTTCTCGTTCTTCACTTACAGAACCAGTAAATCCCTTCCAATGCAGATTGATGGTGAACCTTGGATGCAGACTCCGTGCACTGTAAGTTGAACTGCATTTCCACAAATGGTTCATCCAAACTAAAGACAGTTATATGCCAATATAAAGTAAATTGTAAGGGCAGTGAAAGAAGAATCGAGCAAAGTATTTTGTAATCTCCATTTACAAAAAAAAGATTTGCAAATGAAAAAATATTAATACGTTTTACATATGGAATCTGCAGTCTGACAGTCATATTGATGCTTGAGAATTTTTCCAACATGTGGCAATGAGCATCCATGACTCATTCTGTAAATTCAAGTTTTCAAAAAGTTCTTTGTTTGTTTTTTATTCTGAGCTTAAAGAGTAACATCAGACTGTTTGAGGAACCTCTGAGGAAACACATAGTTACTGTTGTGTGGGAGATCTTGAGTTCTACTATGAAAATGCCCCCACACGGGCATCATGAAGATAAAAAACAAAAGTGAAAAGTTAAATGCTTGTTAGGTGAAAGACAATGATTTTGAAACCACATCAGCTATCTAACTGTATGCTAACAAAGCCTGCTCTATTGCAACTGCATTATAAAACCAAAACAGAAAACGTATCCCTTGTCTATGCATCTGCATATTCATAAGAAGGTATTGGTTTATAGACATTATGGTCTAAGATGTTAAGATGTCCAGGAGTCATTAATGCGACCCACCTTAGTGACTGATTAAATCTTCTTTCAATGACTTCTCCCATATGGAAAAGAAATAGTAAAAACTTATATGATTTACTCCTGAAAGTGGCCACTTTCTCATTACTTTCATATATTGTTTTAGTAAGTATCCAAAACATACAAGTTTCATTATAGAATTTTTCAAGGGATCTTATATCTGTTTTCACTCTTGTATGCTTTTCATACAAGTTTCACACAAGACAGATACAAACTTTAAAAGATTTATATATATCTTATATATAGCTTTCTGACAAACAAACCAAAAGCTGATACATGTTTAAAAAAATATCAAATATATATGCTTTAATATTAAGATTAATATAACAGTTCAGCTGTTGCTGCTTTATATTCTAGTGCATTAATTTATGATAACAAATTCTTAATGATTCAAGTCTTATTTCTTCTAATTTGCTCATCGTCTAGATCGCAAACGTGTACCTCGATAAGTGTTTTCTCTCTGTCCAAGTTGCTCGTTTTTCAAAAGGAAACTCCTGAGTTTGCGTTGATTACGGTTGTGTTTAGCTTTAATTAGAACACCACTGCAGATGAAGTGCTGCCGAGATTTACATATGGATCGCCCAGCCATGACAAAACAAGTGGCCTGCAAGTGCTCTTGTATCTGCTGGCACAACTACACAGAGCAAAGTTGGGCTCTGACGATACATAATTGTGCTGCAATGATTTCCAAGGAAAGTTTTTCATTCCGTATGTCTGAACTGCATCTGAATCACTTAACGCGTTAAATGCCTACAAAAACGTCACACTTCAAATTGGATGTTGTTCCACTAATTATTAACAACAGCAGCTATGCAAATGCATATCAGTCTCTGCATGCATACCATGTTTAACACCATAACCATTTAAGATTTTAAGCTAAATGCAGCATGTGTCACTCTGATGAGTAGATCTAAAATAACTGGCACCATATTTCCAAATTTGATTCTGGTACAATGCACCTTCATTAGGGTCTAAGTAAAATCCCCCCTCGGTTTTCTTAATTTGGATGATTAATTGTGACCTGGTAGCACATTACATCCATGCTTCATTTGAGCAAATTATTTTATTTTCTGTCTAAAAGCCATATTGTTCCATGGGCCCTTGAACCACATAAATACTTAATCCTGCATTTTAAAGAAACAGAGCTTGATTACCATCCAAATTTATTTCAGGTATCACTTTAGATCTTTTTTTCTTTTTTGGCCACTGTCTTGTCTGTAAAGACTATCATGTTTATGGCAAAGTACTTGATAAACATTAACTTCAATCATGTTTAAGGATGGCAGAAAGCCCACAAAAGCTAAGTAATTGCTCCAGCGTCAGAGTGCAAGCACAATAAATGGCATCTTTCCTTTGAAGTGAATGTGGTCCTTTGAATGCAGATGGTAGCATTTCCCCTCCCCATTACTGCGTTTAGACTCTTAGTGCAACTCTATAATGATGTGCTTAATATGACAACCCTTGATGGTTGATATTTGGGGTTCCATCGATCTACAGTTGCAACTCCTAAAAGAAATTGCATCATTGCAGGCAAACAGGATATTGTCAGATAATATAAAATTCAGTCTTTACAGTAATCCACAATAATATGTTATCGGAGTCACTAACCCCAGGGATTCTCAAAGTTTGTTGTAGTCAGGACGTTCAAATATGCATTCATAAGCCACTTGACAAGAACCCATTTGGATGCAACATCCATATGGAGGATTTTTTTTTTAATTGTTAATGCATTGCTGAATTTGCTTCTGTGGGGATAAAGTGCTGGGTATAATGAACAGTGGATAGAGACCTTATTATTTCATGGGGATAACCTTCTGAGATTTAAAAGAAAGGTAAACATAATTCAAAAAAGTCATTTGTTGATTATGGAGGCACTTTCATTTTATAGGTAAAAGTCTTCTGTAAATGAGCTGTGAAAACTAAATAATAGTTTAAATACCATTGTTTTTGTTGTGTTTGTGTTTATTGTTGTTGATTGTGGCATCACATCAATATATATATGAAGTATAGCTGCTGTAAAATTATCGAATTATGTTTATCTGAAAACAAGAAATGTCGTACAAAAAACCCCCCAAAAAACAGACCAAACAAAAAAAACATAGTTTCACAGTATCAGGAGCTGTTTCAAAAACATGTGTGACATGGATTGTGCACTAAAACAATTAAATACAATAATAACAAAAATAATTAATAATGAAAGAAAATTCAAATTTTCAAATTTCAAATTTTTCAAATTCAAATTTTTCAAATTCAAATTTCAAATTTGTGCTTAAATCAAAAGATAAGTAGACTATATTATGTGTTAAGTGTTATGTGTCAGTATTTTAGCTTACAGTCACGTCTGGCATATATACTTCAGTGGTTTAAATCTAAATCAGGGGTGTCAAACATGAGGCACGTGGGCCAGAATCGGCCCATCAAAGACTTCAGTCTGGTCCGCTGGATGACTTTGGAAAAAGTCAAGGAGAACAGAAATTTTGTACTTTAATTGTTTTTTCATAGGTTTACAAAGGAGTCTAAACCTTTTCAGACTGACTGATCCTAAAGAGTTTCTTTTTCATCTGTTTTGTGTTTTATCTTTAGCCAACTGCACTTATATTATACGCAGGTTCTATTTAAGTCATTTCTTGATTCAGAATATCATAGGGCCTGGGTGTGGTTAGTATTTTTTTGGTTAATAAATGAAGTCATCATTTTACAAACACAGTTTTGTGTTTACTTGGGTTGATTTTGTCAAATGTTAAAATTAGTTTGATAGTGTGAGCGATGCAATTATGACACATGTGCAAAAAACTAAGAAATAAGGAAGGGAACAAATACTTTTTCACAGCACTGTACATAGCAGGCGTGCTGGAGTAAACAAATAATAAGAGTGGGTGAATATGGCTTACAACACTTGGCAAAGCAGAAAGACAAATTGACAAGACATCAGTTTTTTTCATCGTGGATTAAAGAGTGAATGCTCCCTATAAGCCAGGCAGCATTGGGAAAACTCCCTTTATAGTCTACTGTATAGTAAGCACTGAGTGATTTCATAATGCTACTGAAAAATGCTATGTGAAGATATTAACAGACAGCTTAAAACACATTTCCTTTCTGAGCTAAATCTCAGCTCTCTCTTTTCTTATACCAGATTGAGATCGTTCACAAGAACCAAGCTCCCATGCTAATGGGACCACCACAAGGTCGAAGCTTCTTCTCTTCGCTGATCAGACGAACTCGCACTGAGAGCAAAGACTGAACCTTCAAGACCTCCGAGTGCTCACACACACCTGCAGGGCAGTAGTCACCGGTTGATCTTAGCTGGGCCTGTTTGTAAAGGAGCCCTTTGTCTGATTGATAGCCCAGCATACAGTAGCAAAGTGTAGGATCAGGATGTGTCGCCTGCAGCATGGAGATGTCACTGAGAAGCCCACATTGAATCCAAAGCGAGGCGAGTTTAGGACTGACACTTTCTTCTACAGTCTGTGGTGTAATTTCGCTCCAAAAATATTGAAGCTATTTATGGAAGTTCACTTCTGTTCTTCTATTTTCTAAACTTCTGTTTTTATTTTTGCTGTTGTGCTCTGTGCCATGTGTAACAAGCCCACCGCTGAATGTGTTTTGTGAGATGTATTTATTTATTTATTTATTTATTCATATTTAACTGCTATTGATGTTTTCTAATGTTTTATTTTTGTATTTGCATACCCCTGATGCATGATGGACAGTGAAAGAGGCTGGTGCTGTTGGAGATGACATATCTGGAGTTTGCATCTGATTTTTCCCAAAGTGTTTAGTAAAAAGTGAAGTGTCTCTACCCGACATCTCTTCTACGCTTCAGTCATGAATGGCTTCAAATAGTGCAAAGACAGAGAATCTGCTTTCGTTTCATGTTTCCTGCAAGTCATCCTTGTCATGTTTTGATTGGCTGTTTTGCTTCTCCGTCAGTGGAAAGATTAGGAATGATTATTGATTGCTCATAAAAAATGCATGACACTCTTTGTTTTACGTTGCACGAGAGATTTCCAGACAGTTTTACCAGATCTGTGCACACTTTCTGTTGCATGAGTGACCATGATCTCTTTTGACACTTATGGAAATTGATCATTTTTGAATCTGCATCTACAGCACAGCTCTGTTTCAACCACATCATCATTTATTTGCATTTTTATGGGATCCTGTGCTTTCTTAACAGGTACTCAGGCATATTAGAATGAAAATCTTTGAAAAGCCACAGAAAACAACAATATTTATCTTGTATAGTACAAGCACTTGTATAGTTATGTTCACAAGAAGCAGCTTGGTAACTGATGTTTGTTGATGAGGGTTTACGGTCCGCTGCGCAAGTAAGCGTCCATTAAACAGTGAAAGATCTACAAAATTACTATTGACATTCATGTATATACAGTGCTGTGCAAATTCCTCATTTCTTTATATTTTGCTTCCAAGTATCCAGACTGTCTTTAATTTTTATAGTGCTCCTGAGCAACAATTCTACAGGCTTTCAAAGTTTTCCTTTGGATATTGGCTGTTTTTACACTCATTTTCAGTCCGGTCCAATTTTCAGAGGATTTTTGTTTGTTTGTTTCTTAAGCTACTTAACACTGATTTTTAAATCACTCAGTGTTGTCTACGTAACAGACAAGTTAGCAAAAAGACAGTTTTAATTTTTAACTTTAGCACCTTGTTAATAGCATGATCCCATTTCTTTAGTTGAATATCCCCCCAAAAAAGTTAATGCCAAAGATAACTTAGTTTACTGGCATAAAATAGTGTTTTGGACCAACAAGGGGATTATTAGCCAAAAATCTGGCTTATTTTAGCATGTCGTGCACTATGTCCTTAAAACAGCATATGGAAGTCGTGTCCTTCAGAAACAGCAAAAACACCTGAGTCAGGTCTCTTTGTCAATACAGACTTGACCCAGAGACCGGAAAGATGCATCTGGCCTTTCAATTGATCCATCTCCTTTCAGCAAAGCCCCATCATAAATGTTCTCAGTATGAAGGTGGCTATGAAGAAGCCATTCTTAAAGAAGGGAAACAGGGAAAGAAATCACAAAAAAGTCTATAAATCAGAGGTAACAGGTCTTGTGGAGTTGATCCAAATGTTACATTTTGAGTTAAAATATGTTTGGAGCAGGTCAGGAGAGAGCAACCACAGTGAGTGTCTACAGGCATCTGTAATACACAGTGGAGGCTCTGTCATGGTTCTGGGCTGCATTTCAACCAGTGGTGTTGGGGATTTTGCCAAAATTGGAATTATGACCGTGCAAAACTACCAGCTGATTTTAATCCACCATGATGTACCATCTGGAAAGCATTGGATTGGCAAAAGCTTAATTCTTCAGCGTGACAATGATCCCAAACTCACTGCCAATGCAGTAAAAGTATACGTGGATAGAAAAGCACAAAACAAGACACTAAGTAATGGCTTGGCCTCCATAGAGCTCGAACCTTAAGATAATTGCAGCGCTGGGGGATCATCTCCACAGAGAAGAGACCAAAAGGAAGCCAACGTCCAAAGTAGAGCTTTGAATGTCATTCAAGGAGCCTGGAGAACTATTCCTAAAGAAATATCTAGAACGCTGCCCAAGAGAGTTCAGAAATTCAACATGTTGGTACCAACCTTTTAAAGAATCAATACTGAAAATCAGTCACATTTTATAACAGTCACTAACATATGCACAGTTGCCATTTATAGATAGTAATTTCCTATGAGTATCCTCCTTAATACAGAGCATTAAGTGGCTGGATGGTATTGGTCTTATTCAGTGCTTTTCTGCACTAATTTCATTCAGGCTGACCAAAGACTAAAAGTACTCACTTATTCATATTCTGGGGACATTCTGTTACAGACCTACCAGCGAGACACACTTGATAAATGCATTTGTTTTTATAGAACTTCACATTTGCATGTTTTGGGAAGAATTTTAGGCTTGACTGTTTCGGTCTTTATAAGTGCCATATGCCGGCGGAGACGATAGCCAAGGAGTCTCCCATGTCTTTTTGCTTTGTATTGTGTAGCGTTTATACAGTGAGGTTGTATTTTTGGACACAGTATTATTTATTTTTCTGCTTTTTGCTTCACTCTAGAACTCACACCATTTTGTTGTTGTCTAAAAAGAAATTATGCCTGCCAGTGTTGACTGAGAAAAGTGATGGAAACAATAAAAAAGCTTGTTGTTTGGCATTGTGTTCAGGAATTTTTTTAACCTTTTACTCCTTAATGATGCATAGTAGTCACATATTAGTCAAAAGATTGTTGGTATAACAGATTCAAATTCTACGGGCGTCACAGTTAGCGCTGTTGCCTCAAAGAAAGAAGCTTTGAGGCAACAGCACGATTTGAATCAGTGCAGTCTTTATGTCCTCTCTGGTCCTGTGTTTCCTCAGGTGCTCCATCCTCCTCCAGAGACATGCATGCTAAATTAATTGATAATTATATGTATGACACAAATATGAGGTAGGCGCTTTAATTGCAATTATAATATTGTGTTTTCTGTATGAACAAAATTGACAAAAGGGCGACATAAATGCAAGGCTGTTATCGGTCAGGATATTGTCTCCATTGCTGTTTATCAAATTTAGCATAGCAGTGTATCAGCAACGGTCTACTGCTTGCTTTCACACTACTAGAAATGTTTAAGTAGAAGTTAATGATTAGAGTAGAATTAGCTAAATTACCAGCTCTGTTTCCACAGAGGCACAATGGGACATCATGCAGTCTTTGTACTAGAAAAGTAGCACTTTATAGAACACTGATGGCCAGTGTGACTAAGTTGGGTAATTTCTTTGTCACATGCAGTCCAACTCTGGGCAATACAGTTACCGGTAGGTCTATAACTTTTGGGGCAGTTACACCACTTTTTGCAATGTGCCTCTGTACACCACCGCAAAGTTTGTGGCCCTCTCTCCATTCAGTTTTGTATTTAATAATTAAAAAGCATATTCTACTGGGTTGAAATGAGGTAACTGCCTTGGCCATCGAAGAATAGGGTTAGGATCCCATCTCTTTGTCTTGAGAAACTCTTTTGCAATATGCTTTGGTTCATTATCCACTACACAATATAATAACACTGCCAACACTAATAGCCCAGTTCCACTGGCAGCTATACATGCCCAATGCCATAACATTGTCTCCACCATGTTTGACAGATGATGTCATATTAATTGAGTCATGAGCTGCCTCTTTCCTTCTAGATGCCTTTTTCCTTCCCATTATTTCAGTACCAGCTAATCTTGGTCATCATCTGTCCAAAGTCTAATCTTTCCTTCCTGTTCTTCGGTGTAAGTTGTGGTTTTGACCTTGTTGCATTTTTAACATTCATGAAGGGATTTCATGATTGCAAACCTTGACAATGATACTCCCCCCTCATTGAGTGTTCTTGACTGGGCTTTCTCTATCCAGTCTTCTGTGGTCTTTGGGGATGTTCAATGAGGTGGTTTACAGAGGCAAAATTACAAAACTTTTGCTGCTAGCCAAAAACCTATGGACCTAACTGATTCTCTGAGACAATGGCTTTAGTTTCATTTTTGTGCCACTAGTTTGCAGCCATTTGTTTCTAAGCAAACCCAGATAGTACATGGTTTTTCATCTCTTTTCACCAACAGGGAGATATTGACTTGGAATTTGAATCTACATAACTCTAATCTCTGTATTATTGTAAAGTCTTTGCTTACAGCACCTGGAGACTGCTATACTATAGCAATCACTATTGCTATACTACATAAATAAAATCGAATTAAACTGAATAACTACTCATTTGTTAGTATAACTTGCCAAGATTAATGCTCATTCCCATTAAATATATTCTGTTCATGTTAGTTTAACACCCTGTGAATTCCTGATCTTCAACATTTGTTTTTCATCTTGCATCCTAGAGGAGATAGCTCTATTTCTCTCTCTCTCTCTCTCTCTCTCTCTCTCTCACTCCCATGTGAGTGATAGTGAAATTACTAGAATGTAAAAATGTTTGGCAATAAGCTTTCACTTGCCACTAATTTTTCTTCTTCTTCTTTTTTAATAGTACAAAAGAATGCAAGAAATGTTTCAATAAATGCTCAAAGAGGATAAGCAGCAAATGAAGTGGTTAACTGTCTTTATAATGATTATTCTTGTCCCCTATTTTTAGTCACCTCAATTTTGGCTAAATAAGTACAAGTGAAACACAGTGTAGTAATCTGGAGTAACTTCAGTGTCTTGAGTTTTATTTTTGAAAATAAAACAGATGGGGAAAACCCCAATTATATTCTTTTGGAGTGGCACTTGGTTTAGGGTATTGGCTGTCTCAGTGTCAGATGGGTAGACTCCTGCACTTGACCTGCGTTTCTCCATCCTCGGGGTGTTCAGCAGGAGTGACACAGTACTTCACTTCACATCCACTTCACCTGCCTGGTAATGGAACCCTGCCTGGATCCAAGATGGCACCAGCGTGACCACCACTGACTTCCGATATGCCTGTCTTTCAGTCAAGTGTTTGATGCACTGGTAAAGTTCTCTTTCAGGGTTTTATCCTAGATCTGTTCTGTATCCTGGCAAGCAAATCTATGTTGATTGTTATGCACCCAACACACATTTTTACAAATTACAACTTAGCTGCAACAGTGACAAAAAAGCATTCCTGACAGTGGTAATGATTATTTTTTTGCCCTTGACCTTCTTTCAAAAATAACGCCTGTAAGCTTTAAATATAGGTGTGCAACCAGGAAACTGCAGACATCCTACAACAGTCAGACCAAACAGAAAAAGAGATCTAAGGGGAGAAACTTATCAGATTCACAAAACAAAGTAGTATTTTATTCTGAAAAGTCTGATTCTTTAAATCTCTCAGAATATTTCTTGACATGTACAACACGTTCAAGTTTATTTATTGTTGTGATGTACATGCTGTTCTATTTAACTCAAAGCCACGGTGTCAAACTTCTTTAGTTCATAGACCACATACAGACAAATTTTCATCTTAAGACCAGTAAAATCATTTCATACACACTTAGAAAAAAATTCTAAGAATAAAGAAGTACATTCTGAAATTGTTCATCAGAGCTGTAGCCAAGATTTTTAAAAAGCTGAAACCATAAACCTAAGAAAGACATTCCCCATCCAAATCCCTTAAAAATGTGCCAGACAACAGAAGGCATTATTTTTTATTAATTTTGTTGTCATGTAATGAGTGATCCATTTATAGAACAGATGAAAAACAGCCTGAGATGCATGAGGAAAAATTAGAAATTCCAAAACTATATCTCAATGTTATGATTCAAAGATTCTGTTAAAAAACATATAAAACCATGTAACTTTCCTAATACTTTCACTCCAGGCTAGAATAATTCCAAAAAACAAAAAGATTTTACTCTAGTTCTGTCACTGTATTGTTGTATTTATTGGCAGTTTTGGTCCTCGGGGCTGTATGTTTGACATCCCTGCCCTTAACTACTTTGGCATTGAAAATAATAGTTAAATTAAGATTTTGTTATGATAAATAACACTTGCTGGATGTCACATACTTAATATTTTTAGAGTTTATTCGGGCTCTGAGAAGAATTCATGGTAAATTGCGAAAGCGTGTTCATGCCAATAACAAATAAGTACCCATATGTCCAATACAAAATCTTGTTTTGAGTATTGACACCAGTGTCATCAGTTTAAGGCCTAAAAAGAGAAACATAAGCACATCGATATTCTCCGAAATGCTGGTGTTTGGTTATTTCACATAACTAACATTTTCTATGTATTGTTTAAACTGAAGAAAAGAAATGCACAGATCAGAAGTAACCTGTTATTAGTATACATTATCACAGTGGCTTTTTGAAGTCATGCCATATTTTTTTCTACTGAAAGAATAAAGTGCATTTGCAACTTTTAATGTTTTAATATCGGTGTTAACTGCTAGTAACTGTACTGGCCAACCTTGGTACTGGTATTACATAATATTAAATGTAAAGCAAATGTTATGCTTTAGCTGTAAAACTGCACGATTAAAACTTTCCATGACATTCAGGTTTGGGATCTGGACTTCCCTCTTAATTTAAAATGGTTTGAGGAAGCGGGGTTCAGTGGGATTTCTTTTTTTTTTTTTTTTGTAGGATTTTTTTTTCTGCCCGCTGACCTGGACTTTACTTCCAGGTCAGTGCCTTCTGCAGGTCTCAACAAAGTATCCCTTTACAGGAGAGGGAAGAGCTGGCGCTTCAGCAAGTCCCCCTGGAGGCTCTTCAAAACACCGTTACCATGGACACAAACTTGACCGGGAGAAGAGTGAGTGGTGTGTTTGTGTGTCTCACACTGTATGCGATTGCGAAAAAAACGAGAAGGAGAGGGGGTGAAGACGTGCGCGAGAGGGCGGGGGTGTGCAGGTGCAGTTTGCATGTGTTTCAGTGTAAATACAAAATAGTGACACCAAGTTGTCATGAAGTTTGGTGGCTAGTTTCGGCTTAAAAACGCAAAAGTCCAAACTTAAACAAAGCGAGATGAGCGCACGACAATGTTGTCATTGACTTCGCCCGCGCTTACCGCCTGCAGCCGTGCGTGATTGACTGCCAGCAATCTGATCCAGTGAAAGACATTGACAACCAATAGGAAACGGAGTGCGGCTTGTTTCCATGGGAGGCCCCGGGAGGCGATGCCAAGCCGCTAGAAAGCAACACAGTGAGCGGGGAGAGGTGCAGGCAGCAGCCGGGACTGTGGAGATCCTGCAGCCGCTCTGTAGCTCTCAGCAAATGAAAGCGGCGCGAAGTTGGTAGGTAAGTACATGCAGTTTTACACACTTCCTCTCATTTCTAAGTTTATTACAGAGCGAAAAACATTTTGGTGCGCCCTCTAGCTCAGCGCGCTGCTCGTTTACGCACCAACTTAACTGTACCGCATGATCGCCGGAGGTGCCGTCGGTCATTCCGGGCTCAGAATAATATCAGAGGGTTCATACACTGAATAAAACAGAGATTTAAACCCGAAGTTTTTCTCCTCCTTATTCCTGCTTCCTATTTATCTGCCTGTTTGAAGGGTGGCCGGACAGGAGACTGGAGACTTTGCAGATTGCTCGCCCGTTAAAGCCACAACAGTGCAGAATGGATGGATTTCACGATCAGCAAGTGCCTTACTATAACTCCAGAGTGAGTGATCACTGCCTCAAAAGAAGAAAAGTTGAAATGAAATCAGTTTCACTCATCCTTCTCTTCTTCCAGCTCCCACCCCATTAAGGAAAATACTTCATCTTGATTTTTTTTCTGCCTTTTGTACTGTGGATGGCTGTTCTCTCTACTGCATTCTATTTGTTCTGATCTCACCTCTGTCTTTCTCTCTGCTGCTGCCAACACTCATTTCTCCCTCAGGGACCATTTAAGTTTCATCTAATCATCAAAGATAAACAGCCAAACAAGGTGCCCATTACTTTACCCTGTGTTATTGGTTATGCACCATGTAACAACTTGTTAATTATGCCTGATAAGTGAAGCACAGACCCCTTTGCATGGGTCAAGCTTTAGAAGTGTGTGAGGCATTAATCAGAGGCTCATTGAGGCTCTTTCATTTGCTATTTCAGTTGCACATGTGATGCAGCCAACAACAGAATTACTGCTCCAGCAAGAAGAAGAAAAATTGATGAGTGTGTGTGTGTTTTCTTTCTTTCCCAAAAGCTGCAAGAAAAGACAACGAGCTGCGAGAGGCCAGCAAATGACAGAAAGAGAAAATTCATTAAGTCCAACCTGGCTCTGGACACTGAAGGTAGGACAGAGGGAGAAGTTAATTTCACGGCTTCTAAACATTTAGCAAAATTCAATTGGTTTGTGGCCACCTGTGCTGCTAACTACAGAATCTCAATTACAGCACAGCGGCCTGTGATGATTCTCACAAGCCTCTTTTCAGTGGTCAGAAACACAAATTGACTTGTTATTAGCTGCACACATGCCCAGTGAGCTCCAATGGCATATCAGCCAGTAATAGTGAATGCACTTGTTTCTGATACTTCTCTTGAGCTTTGACTGTTTTTCAACTGCCTTCAAACCTTGATCTCTGCCTCGGTTTCCCTTTCAGAGCTCTTCCAGGACCTCAGTCAGCTGCAGGAGACTTGGCTAGCAGAAGGTGAGTGTTTTAAATCTTGAGCAAAAAAAGGAGGAGAGATGGGTAAAAATGAATAGGTTGTGAGTGTTGGGGGGGAGGCTGCTGCCTGGAGTTACATGCCTAGCGTCGCAGTCCAATTAAAAGCCTGTGTGGAAGAGGCACCTTGTGTGTCATGCATACATTAGAGACTGTGAGCGAGGGGTCTTGAGGGAGACCGAGGAGGCTCTACCCAGAGAGTGTCATCACAAATTACCAGGAGAAGGCTCTCCGACGCTCACTGTCTCTTCTGCTTTTGGCAGGAGCTAACGCGCTGCACGCCAGCCGCCACTACCTCCACCTCCACCAGAGCTCTGCTGTAGCCTACCAGCTCTCTTACTCTCACTCACTCTGTCATCTCCTCTCTCTCCCCTTTCTCTCTCTCTCTCTTTCCCTCTCTCTCTTTGCTTCCTCTCAGCACACCTCTCTATCTTGTACAGCTGTACCTTCACCTTGTCTTCTTCAATTTCATTTCTTGGTGGCAAAAAAAGAGAGAATGGATCTATGAGAAATTTTTTTTCTCCGCAAACTTCCAAAACAGCAGCCAGCTCTCAAAGCGACAATTGATTTTTATTTTTTTTTTAATATTACAATTTTCTTGCTTTTTAAATTTTTTTTCTCTAATGGCAAGACTTGCTCATTGTGGTCTAACTGAGACGTGATGCTTCAGGATTTAAGTGCGAGCGTCCTCTTTCCTCCGTGTCTGCAGCACCGAAGTTTTGGTTAGTGGTGAATATTGTTCACTTTTGCTGTATTTCTTTGTGCATGCATGTTGGACTTTTTTGTCGACATCTCAGAAAGATGTAACGTACCTTAATATTGCATGTAATCTCAAAGTTTATATCCAAGTAAAAAAATATTTTTACAGGAAGAAGTATAATTTGAGATATATGTGAAGTGTTTGCTTTGCTTGCAAACAGATGGTGTAAAGTTGTACAGTGTGAGAGAACACAACTGTTTTATAAAGTTGGATTTTGAAGTAGTTTTTGCAAATATATATAAACCAGAACAATTAAAACAAATTCTAGTGTTTTGTCTGCAAAATGTCCAAAGCACAGGGTTAAAATGAAGTTTGTAAGTCACTTGATTACAATTGCCCTTATTATTGTACTAGACTATTATTATACTAGACTAATTCTAGACTTTGCTTTACTATAGCTCGTTGGCTAATGTATAAAGTGCTATATGTGTTAGAAACTCACTGATTTATGTGCATTTTTCATATAGTTTTAAATTAAGGTTTGATAATGAAATATTAAAATTGAAAATTTTGTAGAATTGTATAAAACTGGAGTTGGAGTTATTATATTGTAATGCTAAAATGTTCTGCTTCATAATTTGGTTCATTTAAATACATTAACACCAAAAAGCATTTAGTCTAATGAGACGCTGATGTTAGTTTTACTGTACTGTCTTGTTTCATTTAAGTCAATCAAGTCATCTGCAGTTTGTGAATTTAGAATTTTTGTGTTCTGTTACCCGTTTGCAGCAATAAAAGGCTGCCTTCTTTTTTTCTAACAGTTCACACGTCGTAAAGCAATAATTCTAGTTGTCGTAGAATAACGTGTGCAATATAATTAAATAAACTTTAATACTTTTTTTAACCATAGGATAGAGTCGTAAAACATTTACTGGAAGAGTGTCGAGATGAATTTTTCGCTTGCTCCCTTTACGCAGCCAAAGAAGACTCAATCATTTATTCGCTCCATCTATTCTTTAACACATGTAAAAACGCTCGCAGTGCAATCCAAAGCTTTTAAAAAATGAGAAGTATTCTTTAAAACAGATATTGGAAGAGTTGAGCCGACTCGGAGCGGCAGCGAGGTGAGATGAGGCGTCGCGGCTCGCACCGCAGGGTGTGTAAAAGAATAAGACACGATTTTAATATTTCAGTATCCAAAGTGGGAAAAGAGACAGCGGCTGATAAGAGGTATTACTGTTAAAGATTACAGTTCTGCCTGTCATGGATCAATGTGATGATGTGCGCCTCAAGATTGTAGATTTAATGAATGACTTCCTGTCCATTAAGATGAAAAGGAATACCTTCCCATTTCTGAGATTTATTAGTTCAGGTAATTGGAACGAGAGGAGAAATTATGAGCGACAGACTGAATTTCCGACTCCCGAGACCCAAGATGTTGAAGGTTGATCGTTGACATGCGAATCTGTGACCCCCCCCCCCAAAACTACATCTACCTTCTTTCTTCCATACAGTATTTTAAACTCATTTTATTTTTTATTTTTTGTCAAAACAACAACAAAAAATGTATTGTACTTCTCAGATTTTTTGCTTTAAGATTGTTTTTCCTTTTTCCTTTGTTCACGCACTGGTGTCTCTGCAAAATTTTTGTGCTGATAGCGTCATTTGTCTTGGAAATCGTCACAGGCAGAATGATAAATTTGTTTAAAACTCAGCCCTGCTTACTGCTGTTGCAGGTTTAGACAACCATTCAAATAGTCTCAGGCCTCGTGTTTACAACCTTCCTCTTCTTTACCTTCGCTCCTGTTTTCCTTCTGTCCCTCTCCCTCCTTTTTTTGGTTTTGTGAATGGCGGCAGATTTCCAACTCTGCCGTTCTCCCCAGGAGTTTGTTGCAGAGATCAGCTGGCTCATTCACAGACTGAGGCCAGTGACTCATCCATCCTGTACTTCCTTTTGGTCACAGAGAGACTGCCACCTTCTTTGTGTTTAATTTATTAATTTATTTTTATTGTTTCTCCTCTGTGTCCGCTGAAGTTTCGAGAGATGTTGTGGTGCTTCAGCTGATTAAGAACTTGGTTTTTTATTAGGAAAAATTTGATTTCTTTATAAGGTTTGAGTAAGTGTTTTCCTAACACTGTATCTGTTACATATTATTACATTTTCTTTAATTTATTACAAAAGTAGCCCTGTGTAAAATCTCCTGTTATGTCTTAATTGTTTCCCACCAACTTAATTCCAAAAGGCCAAAATAGAGAGCTGGTAGCTCTACTACACAAACATATGGAGTGAAGTTGCTTGTGCATATTTATTTTCTGGCGTCTGCACCCGCTTGACATTTTTAGAAAATAAGGAGCAATATCTCCTCTTCATCTGTTAATTGTTTACCCTCCTCAATTCTCACTTCTGGGAAGAGAAATAAACCCACGCTTGACCACATCAAGAGTGACAAAAAAGGAATATCAGTCATTTAAAAAAAAATAGGATCTCCAGACATGTCAAGGCATGCTGCACATACTGTGATAATGAGGATCCAGCTCATTTTGTTTATAAATAGATGTGCTAATGACACATTTAAATCTCTTTTTGCCTATCACCAGAGAGACTGAAACTTAAGGGACATGAAGAACTGTCACTGAGTGTAAATATGTGTTATATAAATATGTACATGCCTAATTGGAGCCCGAGTGGAGCAGGGCTTCATTATTTTAGCATTAGCCTGAGTGCAGGGGTGTTTGAAGCGCAGGTGAAGCTTTGGAGGGTTTGGAACAGACCTAACTCGGTAGGTACAGGTGGATTCACCAGTAGGGAAGAAGCCAATTAGATACTGTTAACAATGGGTGTTTGGCTGCTGGCAAGGAGCGAGAGCCGAGGCTGCAGAGCAGTCAATGGACAAGTCGACCTCAGGAAGTGAAAGTAGACGGTCAAAATATTATCTGTCAGGTACGAGTTTGTTGGAAAATATGACTCAACTGCTTTAGTAAATATCAGGGAATGTGTTAGTCACAGCAGTTCAAGGTTATTTAGTCTTTTGATTGCATCAGAATTGTTGTCTCGGGTACTTTTTGTCCCTTTTCAAGCCGTGAAAGTCAGATTTTATTTTCAGAAAGAAAAAAAAATTAAATTAAGCTCTTTTTCTACAACAAATCAAAAGTGTTTTTGCTGTTTTGTTTTCTCTCTCTCTTTTTTAAGGGAATGATATAGATATAAAATTGAAAAGAAGTGCATAGAAAATGAACATTTGAACAACTGGGCTATATTTGGATAACAAATGCGTAAAACGACTGAAAGTTTAAGAACGGATAAAAAAATCTTTATTAAGATGTGTTTTTTTTAATTCATTAATTGATTTTAATTTGCATGATTATTTCTATGACTCTGAAGATTTACAGCATATTGAAATCTTCTGCACATTTAAAATGATAAACACATTAAAAACACTTTTTTAGGCTTCTTTTCTTTTTCTTTTTTTTAACTGACAACAGAAGCAGGCAGTGCTGGGATTGGCCAAACTAACATCCCAGAGGACTGTTTGCCAGAGGACAAAGCTGTGATCAGTGCTGCGGTGTCCATCAACATCAGAAACAATCAATCCCTTTCTTCTTCTCTGCTCGTGTCTTTAGCTCAAGTTCCCGACAATGATGAGCAGTTCGTTCCAGATTTCCAGACTGAAAACTGTGAGTAAGAAACCATGTCGCTTTTCTCTGTGTCTCTTTGTCTGTGCATGTGTTATGTTTATGTGTGTGTGTGAACATCTGTGGCGTTTTTCTTTTTTTTTCACTCATCTTCACTGGTGTGTTTGTACTGGCGTAAAAAGCAAGTGACTGTGTGTGTTTTTCCATGTCTCTCAGTGCCCTCACCTTTGCTTGCACAAGTGCTCTCAGGAGAGCTGCAGCAATCGTGCAGGTCTACAGGTGCATGGTTTGGGTTGGGGGGTTAGCTGTGTGTGTGTGTGTGTGTATCTCTGTTTTCCCTTGTTGTTCTTGGGACCGCTACTGAGATATTATTGCACTGTGACTTATTTGCATAAGAAAACATCAAAATATTGTGGCTAACTTTTTTTTAGGTAGTTGAAGTGGTATTTTTAACTCCAGGTAGTCCAAACTGCTGTCAGTTGATGTCTGTTTTGAATTTTCTTTTTTAATAAAATCTTAAAAATATGCTCCTCCTTGACCTTTCCCCAAACTCCTTTTTTGTGCAAACCATTGAGTGTGGTTATATTTTCTAAATCAGGCGGTGTAATATTAAGTACTCCTGCATTTATCCTTCTTTACTTGGAGGTTGGCTGGCCTTCTTTTACACTCCCTATCCTTCACTGGAGATTTTAAAGCATGAAAGCAAGTATGATCTGTTTTTTTGTGCTTTTTTCCTCCTTGCTCTACATATTTTATCCAACAAAAGGACAAATTCTGTTTCTAAGAATACTTCCTAAAAGTTTTAAAACATTTTCCAATGTCTGACAAGAGTTCATTTTTCACTCACAGTGATGAGGATAAGCTAGTTGGTCGTACTTCACCTGGCTGTATACGGTGGTTGCACACGGTGACTGGTTACTTGGCACGGCCCATTTCTGGAGGAAGTAGTGCCAAGGTGGGGACAGAAATTGAGTGAGTGGAACTCAGTGGGACCCAGATAGAGCACATGTCTTTCATTTGAGCCAAAATGCACATTAAACTGTGAGAAAAAATACAAAACCTCCCGGTGTCCTCAACACCCTTTAACCTGCAAATGAAAGTTGAACAAAAGGCAGAAGTTAGAGTTTTGAACAAGAACAAAGAGAGAAGGTCACATCTGACATTTAGTTTGGCAACTTTAATTGCATTTCAAGATTTAGTGGTCACAGATAACAGTTTGGTAAAATGAAGCTGTAAGAGATTTGGCATCAAGCGAGATCACAGGCCTTTTAACTCCATGTGACTCAGATCACAGCCTGAGATTATCGAGAAGGTTCCCGTTGGTGGGCTAGATTAGAAACCCGAGAATGGTTTTTCTTTCTTCTCACTTTATTTTGCCACGAGTACTCCTGCTCTCTGGAAATGAAAAATCTGAGGGGATTTGCCTGGCTACAGGCACTTGACTTTAGATGTCCTAATCTGATTTGGCTTTTAATTTAACTTATGATTTAAGTTGCTCCAAAAGTGAATAAATGCGCCTTAAATCTAAACACATAAAACTGCATTAAACTAGTTATAATAGTCTGAAAAATCCATTAAATGTCTGCACTTTATTTGATTCGTTTCATTAATTTAACTTTTTATAATTGTTCAGAACGCTACAACACTAAAGACAACTGCTGTGTTAAAGGCAAAACATTTAAACTATGGGTGTGACTTAGCCTTGCCTAAAACCCAACATGGACTAGTGTGGTGTACAGTAGATAACCAGAGGTCACCAAGACTGTCCTGATGCCCTTCAGAGGTAGCCAGGGTGGGTGGCCATAGTGGCAGGAGACTGCTGACCATCTGAATTGTCCTGTTGGCAAACCTGCAGCAGGCTGGAGAGGCACTAACAGATGGCAGGAGGGTGAGGGCACCGTGGTTGGGCGCATGAGCAGGCATCCCAGCCGGCAGCTCTCCCATATGGGTTTTCACCAAGCCGAGAGATGGAGAGGCAAACGGTGAGACAGGGAGAAAGAAAGGTGAAGGTGAGGAGAGATAAAGCTGGAAGTTAACCCTAAAGAAAAGGCAGTGAGAAGATAGGGGCCGTTATGAAAATGGCAATATTAAATACTTTTAATGTCACCGAATCTAGTGAGAAATCCAAAGCTAACAGACAACTGATTCCACACAAATCAGTTACAGCAGCTTTTTCGTCTGTGAGCTCCATTGTTGCTCCAAAAACACTGAAGTGACTCACACTGTTGCACTGGGTAACATCTCCCTTTGTTACGATCAACGTGGGCACTCTCTGTTTTGTGTAAATCCCACATACTACCTCCTTGCTCCAAAAATACTCAGTACTGCCCATGTATGTGTTGTATATGTGTATTAATCTGAAAAAGACTGAGTCTGAAAAAGTGTTTGAGCCAAATTTGTAAAGGTTACAGTGCTTAGCCCTTTAAATAATTTTCATCCTATCCTCAATAGCGTGGTGAAAATAGAAAAACAATACATTATTTACTCAGATTTAAAAAACTAAAAATTGAATTTTACATTAAAATAATTCACAACAGATATTAATATGACAGTTGTGAATTATTAATGAACTTATCAAATTTGATTTAAATCAAACGTAAAACAAGCTAACAGTTAGCACAGTTAGCATTAGCCAAGATGTCCTATTTAGTTTGCTATCGATGTAAGCTAACTGCTACAATTAACAAGAAACATCTTATTTTATTGAGATGAATGTTTTCAAAGAAAATAAATGTTACCCCTAAATTTTTGTTCCTGTACTGCTGAAATAAAATTGGCAACAATAGTGAAATAGCTGTGATTTTATATTCCTAACAGAATAATAATAAAAAATCTGAAAAGAATAGGAAAGACATTTATTTTGAAGGCTTAAATATTGCAGCACATAAGCTGGTGTGTTCTGTATTTTCATGGCCAGACTCATCTTTCCTCATGAGAAGCTGTTGCAGCTTCTCTCAATGTCAACTTTGCACTCTGCGTCTATGCGACACAGAACCAGCATGTGAGCGGCCTCGAAGCGAAAGTGTCCTCAGGCTGAAGGAGGAGAGGAGAAATTTCTTTGTCTCAAACTCCAACACAGATGCTTACCATTAGCATAACTTAGCAGGGAATGGAGGAGTAGAGGAGGTGTAAAATGAGGCCACACGTTACCAGCAGATCTGAGCCTCCATCATTTAACAGCAAAGGCGAGCACCTACAGTAGGTGAAAATGGAATGGAAGGTTTTTCGCTGTTGCCAAAAGACCTGTATTTTTTTATGAATGGACTAGAGAAATATCTGCCAAACGTAGGCTCCCGTTCTGCCAAAACGCACAATTTGTACCTTCAAAGTTGACAACAGCCGGAGCCAACAGTTATCTGATAGTGTACTGAAAGGACTGGCAAACAAACGGCTGCTAAAATAAAAATATTCGAATTAAGTGTTGTTGGAAAATGCAAAAAAAGTTTTTTTTTATTTGCATGTGCCACGATGTTTAAAGGAAAGATTTCTGTTTAATCTGTACTGCAAAGGCTAAAGCAAATTGCCCAATGTTTAAGTCAGTGGTACAACGAAGAAAAGAACATTTGCATTCAAAATAGACCCAGTAATTGTTCTAACTGCCTCTTCTTTAAAACTGCCTACCATCTTAGTTAATCAATATGTAGATAATGAGAGCAATCAAGCAGTGATGGGCATGACATTCTGGACTAAAAGGGAAGTCTCTGTTTTAGTCAGAGGCAATGCCCTCGCTATTGATTTGTGTACCTTGGCACCCCGCTGACAAAATCTATTGTGACATTTCCATTTCTAATTTAATGCCCTGTGCTGCAGCACACATGAAGCCATTGTTTAGAGCTGATGTGGCGCTTACGTTTAACGGCAGCATTTTTATAGACGTTGTTTTAATGTCATTTATTGTTAAATAAAGAAAGAAATTATGGTTCAGCTTCAGGTGAGCTGTAAACAAGAAGCCGGTGGAGTCGGCTCTTAAACTAAACAAATTCATGTGTGTTTAATGTAAACTGTAATTAGCCCGACACTGATTGTGATCTTGACAGCCAAAGCTGAGGTATTGTTTTGAGTCCATAATCTCTTAACAAGGCTTTGCGATGCCAGCGTCAACAAAGGTCTCCCCTCAGGAAATGTCTCTTTGACCTCCGATCGATGACCCAGAAAAGGTCAGGCCCCCAGCGAGGGCTGCAAACAACCCCTGAGCTTTGTCATGCCGGGCCCGTGTGGCCCATCACCCAGGGGGCTCGACTGTGCGTCAGATGGGGTGTTGGCAGATCGACCCCTGCTCGTACAGCAGCTGTCTGTCAGCCGTGAGAAAACTCCTCAAAACATCCTTCTCTCTCAACTCCTTGTAGCCTCAGAGACCTTCTTGTATTTAAAAGAAAAACAGTCCTTAGCCACATATTTAAGTTTCTCTAGTACTCAAATATCTAAATGTTTGCACTTGAGTTGGACCAAGAGTTGATGGACTTTCTCCATTCATAATTCCTGGTTATAAAAGGAGAGGGCCATCTCTCAGTCTAAAACATCAATCAAAAATGATCGTCTTCAACCGCGGCTGGTCCTCTGTTGTGTTTGATAGAGCGCTGTGGGATGGCTTCGCTGTTGCTCTGTGAGCCGTCGCGGTGAGACGGCGATTGGCGAGGCAACCTGAGCCTGACTTCATTCTGACTGACTGGCTTTTTCTTCAGAAGCACAGTCAATTGGATTAGCGTTGATCATGACTCTAGATGATGGGATGTTAATCAGGACTGATCAGGCACTTAACAGCCTCTCAGATGCACCGGGCTCACTGTGGGGCCATAGGTAGAGATCGCAGGCCCCCATTCAGATCAATGAGACTTGTTGTTGTCGTCTGGAACTTATTGACAGCCAGCTGAAAGCAGATAAAGCATTTATCGGAGCTCACCGCACACCCTGTTTCATGATTGTCATATTTCACTACCAGAGTCCCCGTCAGGAAAGGCTGAATAAATGGGATTTGAAGTGAGTTGTTTGTGTAAGTGATGGCCTCAGATGTCATATCCTTTGGCAGATGGATGCTTAGAAAAGCAAGTGTTTTTAATATATCCA
Source organism: Pundamilia nyererei (assembly GCF_000239375.1). Classification (NCBI taxonomy): domain Eukaryota; kingdom Metazoa; phylum Chordata; class Actinopteri; order Cichliformes; family Cichlidae; genus Pundamilia; species Pundamilia nyererei. The sequence continues at coordinate 2,420,620 of NW_005187491.1, forward strand.
TCACGAGTTCTCTTAATTAGTGATGGCTTGGCACATTCATGCCAGCTTGTATCTGCACTGTAACATGACTTTTTCCATTGTGGGTAAAGCTGCTGTGTGCAGTTCTGAAATTTAATTGTATTTTAAGTTTTGAAATTGAATCTGCTGTACTTAAATAAAACAAGCAGTATTTTTTTTCCAGACTGTGATCATCTCATTTAATTTTTGTGAATGATCTGTCAGATGTAAATGAAGACAGCGGTTTTAGTTTTTATTCATTTATTTTTTCCGTCCTGTGATTGTACGAATTCTGTCTCAGGTACTTACAAGCCAATCCAGAAACAGTCTGCTGCTAAATGAAGAAAAAAATAGTCACAACCTTAAAAAATGTTACAGTTTGACAGAGTGTAAATGTTAATTGTTCTTCCTCCTTCCCATCGTAGTGGCGTTCCACGGACTGCAGCTGAAGATCAAGAGGGAGCTGCACAGCCCGTGTTCAGAGCTGAGCTCCAACTGTAGCCAGGAGCGGCCCTTCAAACTCCAGTATGGAGAGAAGTGCCCGTACAGCATCAGGTGGGCTCCCCCCCCACCGACACTTAAAACATCTTTTACAAATTATTTAAATGCTTTTGTACATGATACCTTTTTCCGATTTGTAAAGAAAACACAGAAAATAACATTTGGTTCCACATTCCTCACTTTAACAGAGGAATAAATGCAAGTGTGAAGGTTTATTGTAGGACAGTGATGACTAAATACTCACTTTAGCTTGTCGTCAGTTTACTCTTGGTGAAGAATCTTTATGCTTTCTATACATTTGACATTTTTTTTGGCTTTTTCATTCTGCATTGTAATTTTTATTTAACTGGAAATGACTTGCTAATCATTCCAAACTGCAAATCAAAGGACATCGAGATATGTACAGCTTTGGGTGGTGACTCTGAAGACATTAACGAGATATTTCCAATCAGAGGTATTTATGTGAGATTATGGCAGTCATGTTAGTTTTAATTGTCTGTTATAACTGAACTGAATCAGAGGGTTTCTGGAACCGCTGATTATGGAGTGGTTTAAAATGCCATTGATTCTAACTGCAGTCTGACATAAATGCCCTGAGGTAGTTTGTGATGCATTTCTTCACTTTGTGACATCTGCTCAGAGTCTTTACATCCAAATCTTGCACAAGGCTTCATAATTTATACAGTAAATCAAATTGGTTTAGAAAACAGTGAAAGGATAGTTGAGTGGGTAGGGCATTTGTTCCAAACTACCCTAAATACAGACATCTTAAGACGAAGCTATCAGTTAAATAATCCTTAATTAAAAAGAGTTTAAATCGTGTAACGTACACTGGCAGTAACACAGGCATCTTTGACTCTTGCTATTACCCCAGTGCCTATGAGCAGAAGCAGCCCACAGGAATGAAGCCCTCCAGCCCAGTGACACCCCCCTGTAGCACCCCTGTGTCCCCACTTCATCATGGCTCACCCACGACGGCCCCAACACCCAAACCAGACAGGACCTACACCCACATACCGCCCTCGCAGCCTCTCCCTGATAACGCCTACACTATGGACCACAGGTACTGCAGCCTGCAGCCTCTTACATTTACATCACATTTACATCTGGTGATCTTAGCTGGCAGTTGTACCAAGGATAGATTACAATAAGGTCACAGCAGCAGATGCACATCTGAGTTTCTGTTTTTCATTGAGTGAATCCTCAGTGGGCGGGGCCTGCAAACGACAACTTTCCCAACCATCGAATGCCATGTGGTCATCACTTGACTTTAGTGCTTTGAAATAGAGCTCATTCAATAAATCAATAGCAGAATGGAAAAAACAAAACAACAAACAGACGTACTAAGTTAATTATTTCAAGCAAAAGATTTTTTTTAGGTGTGAATTTTCCAGTTTGGGAGTAAAAATGTCAGATTTCTCTTATAATGTAATATAATGGATTTAAATGACACTTCCCTTGTGAATCTCAAATTCTTAAAGGAGAATAGAGTTAGCTAACATTAACATCCCTCTGCACAGTAACACAGTTGGCGGATGTGCACTGTATATAGAAAATACTTTATACATGAAACTTTTCAAAACAAGTTTTGTGGATTTTTAGAGTAATCAGGACACAAGAGGCATTTTACTTCTGAGTTACTCCCATGAGCACCACAAGCCAAGTGCCATAGGATAAACATGTATATTTGATTTTGGTTTGAGATTCTTTAATTCAATTTTCAGACAAATATTCCAAACCTTTCCTTTATTTTTTGCTTTTTTTGGTCACCTGTAGGCATGAACATAGGGGAAACAAAAAGGCAAGCACTTGAAAACATCATTACGGATTTCAGAATTTTCACTTCTATTATTGATTCATTGATTAGTAAAACAAAATGTACATGTTCTTGATTTATCTCCTTTTTGTCTCATCAAGTCGTTCACAATCAGGAGTCAGTGTCATGAATCCACTGAATTTGTCGTCTGTCTCAGATTTCGACGTCAGCTCTCAGAGCCTTGCCACTCGTTTCCCTCCCCGCCGACAATGGCTCGGGACGGCCGGCCCATCTACCACAGGCAGATGTCGGAGCCCAACATCCCTTTCCCTCCTCAAGGCTTCAAACAGGAGTACCCCGACCCCCTCTTCGAACACCCGGCCATGATGGGGGCCCCTATTCCCCACACATACCCAGCCGGCATGATGATTAAGCAGGAGCCGAGGGACTTCACCTATGACTCAGGTGAGCGATTTGAAAAGATTTCTCTTGTTTGTGCTCCTTCAAACTCCTCTGGTAAGTGAAAGAGCAGAGAAGTGATAGCTGCCAGAGCATTATCATTTCAGGAATGAGAGAAGACATGGCAGGAGGGGGCGGTTTTATTGAGTTTGCCCATTATTAGGGCAGGGGATCTGGTTGGGCTGGGTGTCTGTGCTGTTCGCCATTTCCTGTGGTGCTCTAATAGAAAAAAAGGAGGGGGCTGAGCCTGGTCACAATCCAGAATCTGCCCTCCCACGCTTGTCCGCTCCCTTCGGTTAGAGAGTAAAGGGACCTAATCATCAGCCAGAGGCTCTGTGGAGCCTCTGTGGAGCCTGAGGCTACCTCGGGACATGAATGAACATTCGCCGGACTGCCGGGTTCATTCAGAAGGCGACAGAGTGGACCCAGGAGAGGAAGAGCTGGAGGAGAGTGTGTGTGACCAGTCAGGGGGAAAAAGCAACCTCCAAACACCAAAACATGTGGTGCCTCATTCACATCTCTTTAAGTTACACCTGGTTTTCCTAACAGCAGCTCTGCAGTTTTTGTCATTGAGGAGTCAAGCAGCTGTGATTTTTGGTGTTTTCTCGCTTTTCCAGTGGCAGCGTTACTTTGCAATAGATGTGTTTACCGAGTTTCACAACTATGTGGCTTCTAAATGCCACAAAAAAAATAGAAAAGAAAAGAAAAACAAGGTTCGGTCCAAAATAACCCTGTTTTTTCACAGTTTCTTGGGTTTCTTCTGGCCTATTTGCAGCAATGTTATTTGCATCAACCATTATTCTCTTGTTTTATTCGGGTTTTTTGTTCGCAAATTTGGCCAAATACAGGCAAAAATTACAGAGCCCAAAATGACACTGGCAGCTTGATTTTCTCTTTAGTAATAACAGTCAATTCTTACATTTCACCGGGTGAAGCAAGGTGTTTTTTCATAGATAAATGAAATGGCTTTAACAATTAGAAGAATTGTTATTGATGCAAGTAAACTGTCTACAAAGAGTTGTGTGCACTCATAAAGCAAAAGTGGTGAAATATATTCGATCAACTGTTAAAATACCAAAAGGTCTTCCTTGTGTTGTGTCCACTACTTGGACCAAGATGTCCAAGAAGGAGCATCAGAGTGAATTTATTAGCAGCCACAGTGGGGCATGTTGACTGGAGCTGGACTGTTGAGAAGGATGGGAGGGGATCTGGTAATTTCATTAGCAGCAATTTCCTCTACAAGTCCATTACTTTGATGAAGCTCAGAGAAATGTTTATGGGTCTAAATGAAGGGCTTCAGTCTGTTTATTGAACATTCACTTTGCAGCCCATTTGGCTGTTTTTTTGATCGCAGCATCTCATCTGTGTTGTGGGAGGTTTGGACATATACAGTAAATGGAAGAGTCGATTGGACAATGTAGTAAAGCCAACCGGTAAATGAAGGAAGAGAATTATGTAGTGGGGCATTTCTATCTTAACCATTTAAACCTACGGTTTAAAAAACTGCTTATGTCTATATAAAATTACATTTTTGGTTTAAGAATTATTCAAACCACAAGTCTTTATTTGATCTCTTGTTATAGCCATGATATTGATAAACCACGAGTGAGAACTTTTAAAGGTGCAGTTCACTCAAAAATCTATTTTAGTTGGTTGGTAGATCTTATAAGGAAAAGAGGTGCTTTGAAAGCAACAAGGTGGGTGCGATTTAGGAAAAGGCAGATATTTCTAGAGCTGATATCTTTAAACCTGGCAAATTTGCATTAAAACGATCTAAACTTGGAAAAAAACAGAACCAGAGGAAGTGTGTTGGGGGGGTGAATTGTTCCTTTTTGACCCCAGAAAAGTGACCGTCTGCATTTTGCACAGTTTATTTTAACATCAGCTGAAATGTTGCTCAAACATCAGGACTCAATGTTAAATATGTATAAAGTATAGAATCAGCGAGTATTTATCACCACTGAAGAACTGAGCTGATCTGTCTCCTCAGGCCAGTGTGGGCGTGGCCTGATGAACAGCGAAAAGCATCATAAACAACATCAAAAAGTGTTTGTTCACGTTTTGAATGTATCGGTAGTATATCTTGACTGTTTTACAAAAGCATGTGTTCATTTCAAACAAGTGAAGAACTCGTGAAGAAAAATAAAATGTGAAACAAAGCAAACAGCTTTGGCAGAAAACTGTATACTCACACTGGATGCAGTCAGTCATAATAAGAAGCTGATTGAGAAGATACACGTCAACCGTTTTAGCTAAACGTGCTGCAGCTGCACAGCGAAAACGTCAAAGAAACTAACACCTGCAGGTCCGTTTAGTTTTGATCTCAGAACGTGTGTAAAATAATCATCATGAGCCCTCGTATTATGAAAAAACTTACATCGTGTCAGCTCCTGTTTTCACACGAGCGCTGTGTTTTATTCAGTTGTAAATCTTCCTCTGAGTGGAGATGCTCGGGGCTCGTATCGGCAGTGTGATATAGTGAGCTCGCCCGTGGCTGGAAGCCATCGCAGCGCTGATGCTGAAGGGCATTTTCTTTAATCAGAGCCAGTGGTGCATTGAGTGAACAGGCTTTGACTGCTCTCAGATAACTGAGATAGTGTTCTTAATGCTGCCTTCGGGCCCTTTAACACCCACTCTCATTCTTGCCTGGGTTTCAGCAGAAGTGCCTAGCTGCCATTCTGTCTACTTACGGCAAGACGGCTATCTGGCTCACACTAACAGGACTGAAGGTACCAACGATGTTACGTGTGGATGTTGTGGTGGTGCACGTATGGGTTTTTGCTTCATGTGATATCAAACTATCTGTTTTTTTCCGATCTTGTTTTCCAGGTTGTATGTTTGACAAAGTGGCGAGGCACTTCTACGACGATACCTGCGTGGTGCCTGAAAAGGTGGAAGGTGAGTCCTGCAGTGACTCTTAAAATGAAAAGTATGCCACGTACCAACGATTCTGCCCATCATACAATAACCATTTTGCCCCGTTTTCTGTAGGCGACATCAAACAGGAGTCGGGCTTGTACCGTGAGGGCCCGTCGTACCAGCGCAGAGGCTCGCTGCAGCTCTGGCAGTTCCTGGTGGCTTTACTGGATGACCCGTCCAACTCCCACTTCATTGCCTGGACCGGCCGTGGCATGGAGTTTAAACTCATTGAGCCAGAAGAGGTAAGAGACAAACAAAAGGCACTGTCACAAAAAATCGTATTTTTCTATATTGTAATCCTCCTTTAAAAAATCAGTTTTTATTTTTCATGGCTTTTATACTTAAGCTTTTTGGACAGTCTTAGGTAAATGTTGCATTGTATTTCACTACATATATTGTTCAATAAAATCTTTAAGAGGTTTACCTACTTTCAGCTACTCAGAAGTAAATATTTGCTGCTTTGGACCGTTTTATGTAATTACAACTTAAATATATTTGGTTCGTAGACTTTTGGTTAAAAAAATGAAGTGATTAAGCAGTGAAAGAAGGTAAGAAGGTAAGGTAAATCACTGCAAAACCAAATGAGATCAGAGGTCAACGTGTGAATCAGTAATATTTTCTGCTCTCAAAATGCAGTAGACTTCTTTAAAAAATAGTTCTTACCGATCAGACGACAAAGAGAGGAATCATTCTAACTGACAGGGAGCAAAAACGTCTTACATTTAAAAAAAAATATATTATTGCTTTTCTTTAACACACAGGTTGGGGTCAGGGTTTGGAGTTAGGATTGGGATCATCACAGACGATGACTTGGACCTCAGAGGGTTATATATTCTACAGTCCACACTAAAGCCAACCAAGTGACCCTGATGACCTGCTCCTGTTAAATATTTCACAGGACATATTCCTAAAAATATAACCCATGTTGGCGGTTGGGCCTTTTGAAATGGAAACAGAGGCAGGGTTTGTGTATGGCCACATCACACACAGTGGGGCTCAGTCACTGCTGGAGGATGAAGGAGGATGCAGGGTGCAGGCAGGGGGTGAAAGTGTAGAATGGAGGAGATAGATGAGTACCGGGCAGTGGTCCACGCAGCCCGATGGTGTCTAGAAGCACGAGCCAGCTGCACCTAACAGGGGGCCCCATTCATGCCATCAGGTGACCAAACGCATTTGCTTTGAGGCGCCGCAGACAAACGTTAGGTAGCGGTTTCTGCATTTGCAGCATGTCAGCGGTTGTGGGGACAAGAAAAAATGTGAAAAAGAAAAAACAGAAAAAACACAGTTGCATTGATCGGGGAAGGTATTATAGGAGATAAACTGTGAGAAACAAACAAAAATGAAAGTAAAAAGCAGAGTTTAAAAAAAGCGAGCAGCTAAGAGAATGCCGTGGGGCTGTGGGTTTGGACCGTGAGGCCGGGTGGCGGGTGGTCTGGTAGACAGGTGCTGTAACATCTGCTGCCTCCTCCGCTGGGTGTGTGACAAGCTCCTAATGAACACATCCCTGGTCAGGTCTGCACAAGCTGGACGCGCTCTAATTACTGTTATTAGGAAAATATGGATCGCTAAGTTTGTTTAACATTTTAGCTGCTGCAGCGTTCCTGTCTGGAAATCAGGGCAACCGTGCTCGTTTGTGTTAGATAAGTTTGCTTTCTGATAATGCTCTGTTTACTGACTGTCTTTATTGTCTTCATGTTCGTGTGTGTGATAAAGGTGGCACGTCGGTGGGGGATACAGAAGAACCGGCCAGCAATGAATTACGACAAACTCAGCAGATCATTGCGCTACTACTACGAGAAGGGAATCATGCAGAAGGTAAAAAAAAAATACAAAAGTTGTATCAACCAGTTATAGTTCATCTGTTACACTGAAAGGGATCCAAAACTGTTCACCTTTTTTCTAAAAGATTTTTTTGATGTAAACAAAGTATGAAAACAACTCATTTGGTTGCTATACCTGGCCTGTGTTAAAGGTGCTCCCATTCCCCCAGGTGCCTTATATAAGGAAAAGAGTGTCTCAAAAATGGTGAAACAGCTAAAAAAGTTCATTTACACTTTATAGCTGAGAAATTGTAATTGTAAAGCTTTTTTCTGTATTGTGTGCAAAAATCAGTTTTTGCCAGGCTTGCGGCTCGTGTCCGCTTTACTCTTAAAGTGAAACCCAGATATGTATGTTAATTTATCAAGTTATTCTTTGAATTAATCTTCATTATAGTGCATGTAGTATTTATGTAGTATATGTAGTAATGCCAAAAACAGATGTTTATAAACAGCAAACAAATGAGTAATAAATACATATATTTCTTCTTCTTTGCAAGCTACATATTCATTATATAAGGGAAAGTAATCAGTTACATCATCACCATCAAACATCACTGTTTGATGAACCAGCTACGTCAAAGTGTCCCTGCAGTAAAACAATTGTTCAGCAAAATATTTACAAAAACAATAGATGTGCAAATAATGACCATTCTTTTTGAGATCAGCTACCACGCATGTATAATTTGTAAGGATTTGAGTGTTATACAAATAATTTCCATAAGCTGTATAGATGTTGATTAACTTGGTACTGGACTAAGTTTCTTTCAGATCAATTAGTGCGTTTAGAGTTAGGACCTACACTGCATATGCTGTGATCATTGTCATAAGATTATTTATGCAAAAATACTTCAGATCAAGAGTAATGATTTTTTTTTTAACAGAATACTGGATAAACACACTTTTCTGTCAGGTTTTTTGTTTCCTGAGGTATTAGTTTGACAGTTAGAAGCATCTCCAGAAAGCATTCATTAATAGGCCGGTCAGAAGAGGTTGAGCACTTTTAGGTGGAATTATACTTTGCTGGTTGGAGGTCAAGAACTGCTGGCCAAGTTTAAATAAAATAAGGAAGAAACAGCAAAGAAAACATAAATCTGCTCCTGAGATCACTTTTACCTCTGAGAAGCGATGAACAGTTTATAGCTCCTTTATTTTCTACCAAATCCACGTGTGACATAAGACGTTTAAAAAAGCAATCAGTGTCTCAAAGATAATTTTAAAAAACTTAGTAAAACCACTCTGTGTAATTTATTCTGGTGTTTTAAAATAACTCTTTTAATGGATAAGCTGTTTTCGCTTAGGTTGGGGATAGTTCATTTGTTTGAAGTGGGTTTGTATAAAACACTGATCCACAAAAAACAAAACAAAAAAAACAAACAATACATGGTGGTTAGGATGCCCCAAAGCAACAAAGGGGACCAGCACAGAAGCTAAAGCCACGTGCTGCTGTGCTCTAGATCAGGAGCACGAAGCATTTTAGTCACCTAAAAGTAGTTTTTGTGCACTTTTTTAAATATTTGACTATTTAACGATTGGAGAATTGTCAAGTCATTGTATCCACATCAAAGCCAGCAGATACTATTTACGAGTTACTGGACTATTGTTGTCTCGTTTGGTTGGTTGGTATGTGTTAATGTGTGATGCTAGTGTTTTAATGGCTTAATTTAGATCAGATTCGATGTGTGAAAACGCAAAAGTCACACGGCATTAGAACGGCCATTTTTTATTTTTATTGTGAGTGGGGGCGGGGCTCCATGAGTCAGAGAGTATAATGAGAGAGCAAATACTGCAAATTTTAATGAAGCTTTTTGTAAACAAACATCAAATGATATGGATACAAATGCTATTAACTAATCCTGTATCTTGTTTGAAAACACTTAAAGCTCAAAGCACCTCTTCTTTAGTGCAGTGTGGCCAAGGCCAAAGCAGAATTGTTAATGACATTTGGAGATCAGCTTTAAAAGTTTAAAAAATGTTTTTTTATTATTTTTTTTAAAGATATTTAATCTTTTTTTTCCATCTGGTGGATTAAAGTGAAAGATTACACTCAGTCACTGTAGAATATGCTGTGGAAAAATGGTTTAAAAACAAGACCTCTCCGTCTTTCTCCAGGTGGCCGGCGAGAGATATGTCTACAAGTTCGTGTGTGACCCCGAGGCCTTGTTCTCCATGGCGTTTCCTGACAATCAGCGGCCGGTGCTGAAAACTGACATGGAGCGGCAGATCAACGAGGAGGACACGGTGCCGCTGTCGCACTTTGACGAAAACATGGCATACGTACAGGAGGGACCCTACTGCCAGCCGCACCCCTACAGCGAGGGCTACGTTTATTAACGTCAGCCCTACAAAACCCACACCTCCACCCTACCCTCCTCCCACCTGCCTCCATCCGTACACATGAGACTGTCGTGTCCTCTAACTCGCAGCCGCTCGGGGAATTAGACTGAACACACACATGCAGCGGCGCTTCCCTTCCCCTCTGTCTCAAACACGTACACGTCCTTTTGCTCTTGTCTTTCTGACCGCACAGCAAGATGGAGAGTGCACTTTATGGACCGGAATGGCACGATGTTAGCCTGCCGGGGGCTAGCTATGTGATTGGCTTTTTACTCATTTATGTTTGTACATTAATGTGGGAATCATTCTGTTTGTTTGGTTGTTTTTTGAAGTCCTTATGATTTTGAGCATGTGCCGCCCTAACGAGACTGGACTAATTTACGGTCACTTTGATCTCCTGCTAAAGAAACCGTCTCATCCACACTCACAAAAGATGGCCATTTGTTTGACTGTCTTTCTTTTTGTCTTCATCCTGTACTGGAAACGTGTTAACGATACTTTTATGGTGAAGTGACATGATTATAGACTTGAAAAAGTAATGTGATTATAAAAGAGACATTTAGCTATCAGTGAGAACTGCCTCGCCACCGGTCTGAACACCGCACCTCTGTCCGTCAATGCCCGTCGTCCAATCAGACTGTAGATTTCATCATGTAGGTGTTGTAATGACATAAACTCCACTGGATCCTCAGCAGCTCAACAACCTTGTGGGTCAGTAAAGATGAGACTTTCACTTACAAGGACGCACTCCGGGAAAAAAAAATGTCTGGATGACAAAAAAAATACTTTCTCTGCGTCACACGTGAATGGCCTGTGTTTAGGATCGAAGACAAAGCTACAGGCTGCTGTAAAATAAGTCATTCACTGTAAACAGCAGTGTAATGCGTCAGAGCAGGAGTCACTCATTCGTCCTTCAGGTGTTCAGTTTTTCAATGGATAACAGGTGAAAAGTGTATGTACAGTCGAAGTGGTTACAGCAGCCAGTCAGTTCATATTCAGGATAATGTTTGCATCCCCAGCTAAAAAACAAAAAACATCTGATTTCATTGGCACAGACAATAAAAAGGAAAAAAAAAGATATAAAATCGAATTTCTCCCTTGAATTGTTTTCGGTTTTGTTCCAGGTGAACGAGAGGTGTATATTTTGCTTAAAACCTGTTGCTTTGCCATTAATAGGTTGCTTTTTGGTTAAAAAAAAAAAAAAAACAACGTAAAAGAAATATTTAGAGTTTTATAATGTGATGAATAAAAATCATGGTATATTAAATTGTTCCATTGTATAATCAGGTAAATGCACATTTTGTTGCTGCTTCAAATTGTAAGTGTATTTTCTAGTCTCGAGAAAATGACAACAGGGGGGAAAAAAGAAAAAAAAAACAGTGCAGCAGCTATGGCCTGCTATTCTGGATTTCTCTTTATTTTTTGTCTCTTTTTTTTCCGTCAATTTCAGCATTAAAAAAATTACTCTGAATTTTGTTCTCAAGATTCACGTGTGTGGGATGGGATTGGCAATAGGAAAAATTCTGTAATAAAATAGTTCTGAAAAACAAAGTGATGAGCACTTCTCAAATGTTTTAATTGATCATAATATAAAGAAAAGTTTAAGAGCTTCAGTGTTTCTTCTCTTGGCAGTTTTATGTATTCCTTACATATGATAAATCTTTTTTTTTCAATCAAGCTGAATATTTATCATGTCTGTCCCGACAAGGTCATAAATTTACAAAGTGGAAGTGGGAAAAGAAAACACCATAGCAGGTGTGTGTGTGTATGTGTGTGTAGACTAGCAGATTATAGACTCTAGTCAATTTCCAAGTTGGAAAGAAAACTCCCAATCACAAAGCATTTAACCAAAGTGACACCTGAGGAAAAATCAATGGCTAATTTAAGACCTCGCTTTTTCATGTAGGTGAATTGTTTCTGTCCTTTTGTGTCTGGTGCTGGCAGTAATGAAAAAAAAAAACAGCAACAAAAAAAGCAGCAACACTCCCTTAAAGTTATCATTTCCTTTTGTAAGGTGTCACTATTGCTAAAAATCAATGACTAATTTAAGGAAGCATTGTTTAATTGGTTCCACTGATTTGAAAAATGAAAACGGATGTGTAAGTAATGAAAAAACACCACTTGCCTTAATTTGTCAGAGCAGGTTACAAGCCGAGCCTATTACAGTCCCCACGCTTAGGTTTTTCTTTTTTATTGATTGTCTGTAGGGAAGGGAATTGCCCTTAACTTTAAACACCTGATTGCTTCCCCGAGGATATTTAACAACATCTAATCCGACATATACAAAAGTAAAAACAGCAGTGCGGCTTTTAATATGATGAATGACGCTTCTATTTTGGGTTTTCCTCTTAAAATGGCACTAAACTGGAGTAAAGAGTGCTTGTTCAGTATTGAAAGAGTAGGTCAATGAGGTGAAGACGGGGCTACCTTTTTAGATAATTAGTTATATCCTGTGTATTTACTGTCTGAGCACTATAATCAAATGTAAATATTTTTATCAAAAATATTTCAGCACCACACTTCTGTTCTTAAGAAGAAAATGCACATAAGAAAATATAATCCAACATTTAATTTAAGCAGATTATTGGAACATGTAGACATTATCATTGGTGGTGGAGGAAAGAAATTAAGTGCATTTATTCAAGTATAATTCTTTGTACTTTGTATTTGTACTTTTTTTTAGCTCTTTACCTTCTACATGTATTTACAGTCCTATCTATATTTAAAGATAACAGTTCCAAGTTGTTTATGCCTTATAGATGTAAAACACTATATGCTATACAGTGGTTTACAGTAACATATAAAACCCAGCAGTTTATGTGCAGGCCTGCTACTTTAACAGCAGGACTTTAACTGAGTGCATTTCACTAATTCAAAGATGGGTTTAAAGTATCTTGACATTCTTTCACTTAAAGGATTTCCAAGAGGTAAGATTCCTTCTGTAAAGTGCCGGACTACATAGGCGGACTATCCCTGAGCAGCTCTGTGCAAGGAGAACCAGTTTTTGCGTCAGAGGCTGTATGTGGTTTGACTGTTCAAATGAACTTCACGGTTACAGACCGAACACAAATGACTGTGGTTTATTCAAAGTCCCATCATTGAAATCCAATGCAAACACTTTGGTGCTTTAAATATGTGGTGAGTTTTCCATGTGAGCGGTGAGCTGCTGGTGGGACAACAGCACTGCAGCATTTTCCACCTGTATGTCGTGAATAGTGTGAAGGTCACTTGCAGGATTAGTTGTCTTACACCTTTTAAAGGCATTCTGTCGCCGAGGCTGAAAATCGCCATGCAAATCCTGTTATCTGGCCCCAACTCAGGGAATCAGGGCCTCAGCTATCAACATATTTACCATTTATGGACATATGCTTTACATCCTGTGCCACCAGCCAAATCCTCCCCTCCTCTGCTGCACTACCGGCTAATATTCTGTGTATCTGAACTGTGAATTGTGGTCCTCCCCCACTGTAACAAACAGATGGCCGCTCGATCTTGAGTCATCACAAACCCATTACCAGAGTGACTTGTCCTCAGCCAGGCTGCCTTGATTCGTGCCCGATGGCTCTCGCCAGTGTTTGCTCAGGCTCTTAAGTCATCCTCAGGCTTCACAGCGCACTGTGTTTGCTCAGGTTAAATGGCTTGTGCTGCCCCTGGAGTCTCCTGATTGGCTGTGACACTGCAGTGTTTGACAAGTGAAATGACACCGAGTGGCCCCCGTCGCAGCAAATGTGTTTGGCTGTTTGAAACAAGTTGGCTTTTAATACAGCGTGTTTACACACCAAAAAGCCCTAAGTGTGTTTCTATCTGTGTTGCCAGGGTCTATCAGTGGCCAGACCAGTGAGCATAAATCATTCAGAGGTAATTCAGAGGAACAACAGAGGCTCTAAGAGGAAAAAGCAGGGAAATTATAAAGCCTCTATAATGGAGGCCCCTATTACAGCTGCTGGTCCAGTTTAAGACGGCCTTATAAATGGTTTTATTATCTAGGAGGCTCTATTTTGGCTGTTCAGAATCACCATTTCTGAGTATAATTCTGAGCAGTAATCAAAAAGTTTTTGAAACACCTTCATTTTCTTCAGAGGTCGTGATTCCTAAATTCAAAGTACAGTCAACTCTTTACTCTTGCATTTCTTTTTTTTTAATCAATTAGAGAGCACTCTGCAGTGTGCTGCAGGACACAAACACACACACACACAAACCTGGGTCATAATTTCTTTCAGTCACCGGGGCCGGCGTGCGGATCAAAGGTCTTGGAGAAGCTGCTGACTGCTGAAACAAGCGTGGTTGTTGTCTAATTTAACAAGGATCCTGTGTTTTTGGGAGGTTTCAGGCAACACCACAGGTCCCTCACTCATTACGCTTTTTTCTCTCTTGTTGATCGTATTCCTGCTTCGAAACAGATGAAACACAAAAGCTAACTCCCCACCCCTTCCACCCCCCAACACAAAGACTGTGACAGTAATAAATAGCCTGTGTGATCCAGGTTTAGAAAGCTGTGAAATTGGATATTGAGATGCTCTCCGGAGCTGCGGGTCAGGAGTAGTTTCAGACTAGACTGTGGGAATCGTCTAATCCGATCACCCGGAATGTAAGACGGGCTAATCGCCTAACAGGCCGGGCCTCTTGTGCCCACGGGGCATTGGTGGTGGGGAATTGATGCCTTTCTCTTTTTAAAATGGGATTTATCAACTCTTTAGTTTCACTGAGAATCATAGAAACACTTTTAAATCTTTTCTTTACCAGAATGTTGGCATATTTCAGGAGTAATTAACTGTTACTGTGCAACGGAGTACATTCTGTTCATGTTTTACAGTAGCGAAAACACTCCAAAAAAGGATTTTTTTTACTTAGTCATTTTCTTGAGTCCATGAAAAGCTTTTCTTCCATTTAAAAAGCTCCTCATAAATTCCATTCAAGAAATGATAATGCTGTAAACAAAATAAGTGAAACTACTTTGGTATAACGAAACAGATCCTTAAACCTAAACTAAATACCATTCTGTCAGTTGTAAAAGTTAGCAAAAACTCACAGTAGACCATTATCAGTACCCATTGAATAGAACATACTGCTCTACAGTCAATGTGTTTGTGCAAAAAAAATCATTCCATCCAAGTGAAGTAGCCACATGTTATGTTCTCATTTCGGAGACTCTATGAAGACACCAGCGTTTGTGCAAACAGCTTTGATCAGAGTCTGATGAAACCTAATGAAAGCTGTTTGCTGTAATGTTGGTGTCTTAATAAACATGAGAACACAGCGTGTGGCTACTTCATCTCAATGAAAAACTGGATATTGGACACTCCTGTTTTTCACTGTCGATGTAATAAAGAGTTGTTTTTCTGACTAACCTGACAAAATGTTCATATTTGCTCATATCTTCAAATTATACTTTTTTTCTATCACTTTCAGGATAGCATATGTGCATGCACCTTTCACAGTACTCTGTGCAAGAATATATATATATATATATATATACATATATACATATATTCAATGCACATGTGGTGTATCAAATGCTTTGTAACTGAGAAAAACTCGAGTTTTATTCCTGGAAACTTATTTTGTCATTAAAAAGTTAAGCATATTTAGTGTATTTCATGACAGCCTGTTAGAGAGGCTAGTACTATCTCATTAGGGTATTGTGGTTTTAAGCCTCACAGAAAGACATCCCTCAAGACTTTTTTTTTTTCAGGTAGTATGCAAACATGTAAAATATCAGCTATCTGTGAGTTAGTTCTAAAAATATCAGCACTAGCAGCTTCCTCCAAAACCCTCGAATTGAGCCCTAACACCGTCTCTGCCTCTCTGGCCTGGCACGCCACCCGTCTCTTCACCTTCCACAATGTCGTTTGATCTCCGCGACGCTGTCAACGCCACAGATCAACCTCACGACAGACCTTGTAGCCACAGCCACCCAGCGAGGTGGCCAGCCATCTGTCACAGGGGCCTGGAGACCTTGGGCTGCAAAGGGTCCAACCCCCTCCCATGCACCCCACACCCCCTCCCAGGGCCCATTAGCTCTCCCTAATGCAGCCAGTGTAGGCCCTAACAGGCACAAAATGGACTGCTACTCATCCTCCTTAATTCCCAAATGAGTTCTCTTTAGCATATACATAATTCATTTCTTGAAGTCACTTACGGGCGTCTTTCACCCATTTAGCAAATACTCATGTCGGGTTTATCTTTTTTAGTTTAACAGTTTTCAGGTGCGTAAATCTGATCACAGCTGCTATAAAGAGAGATTAATCTTGGTGGGAAAAATAATCTGAGTGTGAAATACACAAGCAAAAGAGAGGTTGGATTTCAGAGTCATGCAATGAGATTTAAATAGCAAGCAAGGAGCCTGGAAAAGTATACTAATGTAGTCAGATGAAGATAGATAATACGGGGTAAATTTAGACCACCTCACATTCATAATACCTAATGCCCTTTAAATAGGCTTAAGAGGAGGACTAGAAATAGGCTGTGTTAATTAATTATTTTCACTAGATTCCTTCTTCTTCTTCTTGCTTTCCTTTCCACAGGCGTGTTAATTCTTTCTTGGCGAATATGTGGCAGCCATGTCAAATCTACTAAATAATGCACTTGTTACGATACACCTTAATTTCTTGGATAGAGAGGAATTCAAGAGGTATTCGCCAGTTAAATTGAATACAGAGAGTAATATTTTTTCTTAATATTATTCTGGATTCCTGCTCAGGGTTAAGTGTGGAGACTAATGCGAGGAAAGCTGAGGAAAACTGTGTGCTTTGAGAAATGTTGGACAGTAAATAGCAAGTGCAGCAAAAAGGGAGGTTTGGGAGTAGATTTTGGGAGTCATCAAGCAGACAAGCAAAGGTGTTAAACATGATTATAAATACACTATGATAACTCTTTTTGCACTTGTCATTAAATATCAGATAAGACTAAAAAAGCACCACGGCCTTGGTGTTAAATGAAAACATAGTAAAAGGTATTCCAAGTGAAAATAAGCGAACAATTATAAGCACACAGCAGACTCTAAAAATAACAGGAAAATAAACCCCGCTGTGGTTAACTCATATTTGAGGCTCAGTCTCAAAACACATGTCATAAATAGGAGTGACAAAGATATCTCTGGCTATCATAAAAACTGCAAAACACACATGGGACAAGCGCACCATTGTCCTCATAAGCCACATGAGAAACACAGGCATAGTGTGATAGTACAAATGGCACGCTTCCAGGATCCCCTCCGCAAGCCACACGATGAAGAGCAGAGTAAATACATTACACTCGAGGACCTGTAGGCACAGACACAAAGGCTGCAGGAGCAGGCCGAGGCAGCAAGCTGACCAAACCGCTCATGTGAAAAGAGATTCTGCTCTGGACCCCCGTTGTCCTGTTTTGGCAACAGAGGGCAGGGGGACCAAGTGCTGAGCCAGGACAATATGTTTTTTCAAATGCCCCTCAGCCAATATTTATTTAGCTACAAGCTGGCATGTCTGAGGAGCCCGTGGCAGCCAAGACGGGCGTGCAACCGTGATTTTCAAGATGTTACAAACATCAGGCTTCAGTATGATTCTGACCTTGCTAATGTCCAATAAATTACAAATGAGTCATGTGTGATAACTGCTGCAATGCCACATTTGGTGCTGAATTATGGGATGGCAGTGAAGGCAAAAAAAACCAAATAGACAATTTTGTTATTTACCAGGAAAACAGATGGAATAAAATAGTTTTCTGACAGGCTACTCCTTCATTCAGAAACAATTTTAAAAAGCCAATAAAGGGCAGTCGAGATTCAGTCTAGTCGCAGCAGTAATTTTGGTAACTAGCTGTAGATTGCAAATGATGAACAGTGAGGTGCAGGATAATAACATAGCCCTGCATATTGTAGACTTGTGTTAGAAAGAGTAAATGGGGGAGAGAGGAGGAAAAGAGAGGGAGAGAGGGGGGACTTTATTTATTTCTTTCTGGCTTTTAAAACAGATGGTTCCTTATGTGCTGAGCGGAAGTGTCTGTTAACTCAGTTGGCTCACTATTGGTGGCTGCCGGCCAATGACAACAACGGGATCGGGGAGTGTGAGCAACAGTGCAGTTTGCTTTCTTCAGATGCTCTGCGAACAGAAGGATGGCAGCCTGCAGATACTGTTGCACGGCCACCCAAGCCTGGCAGTGCCAGCGGAGGCACCCATCACACCTCTATGCGGCACCCTCTCCATCTCACTGCTGCAAGTGTGGGTTACAGGACAAAACGAGGCCAAAAGCTCAGGGAAAGAGTTCAAGTTGTAAAGGAGGAGAGTTTGTTTGTATGGAATTCATTTAGTATTCGTTTCTGTCCAGCCCATCTCCACTTGTGTTTCAAATAACCCGCAATATTTGCATCTCAAGCAAATCATGTAGGGATCAGGACAATATAGGTGCATTAATAATTTCCTGTGTTGACTGTCAGCTCCAGACAATTCCTTTTTAGCATGTTTAGTGGTAGTGTTTTTTTAAACTGTTTTGCTATACAGGAATATTACGTTTCAATGTCATCAATAGCGTCATCTCAAATGTCTCTCAAAAAAGCTTTTACAGTGTCATGAGAGCATCGTACTACTTCTATCATTGCTTCTTGGAGAAAGAAGTAAGATCAAATCCCCAAAGTATTCACAGAAATTCAATGGTTACTGGATTAATCGACACCACTCTGTACAGTGCAAGAAATGGTGAGACTTATCAAGGAAGAAAGAAAGGGTGGTGGAGGTTGGGGTGGATGATGGGCATGCATTACATCACATTTGGTCCTTTTTATTAAACATAAGCATTTTCTTGATATTTCCCAAACTGTAGGATTAATGTTGCCATTTGACGTTGAAAAGTTGGATGTTTGACTTTCCCTGTCATGCGTATGATTTATACATGAAAAAGGTTTCTTTGTGCTCACCTTGGAAAATATTTGTAGAAAATACTGAAAATATACTCCTAGAATAAAAAGACTAAATGCAATATTAACCATTTTAACTTGCTAATTTAACTTTTGTCTTAACTTTAACTGTTAAAACAATTTAAAAGGTTAAAAACAACAACAGCTGTGCAGTGGCCTTTGGAATTTGCATATTACAGAAAATATCTTTTTAATGGCGGTGCTTTAGGTGAGGACTGAGCTGCAGGCACCAACATTTAAGTGCAGAAAAGTACAATTCCTCCAATGTCCACTTGAGGCTTTCTTCACAACTGAGTCGATACTCATAGACTTCCATGTTAAAATACCTGATTTTATGGCAGACATACAGACATTCACAGCCTAGCAATACAGACGGTTTTGGTTTCTTCAGCTCATTTACAGCTTTATGAAAACTGAATGGACATGTTTTTTAAAACTGTATTTTTTCTTTTTAGGAGTGTGGCTTATTTGAGTAATAACTTGGTAATTTTTCATGTTGACTGTTGTAATAAAAGACACTTGATGGAGTTAGTTAAGTTTCTTCACAGCCTGCTTTTAACTACTTAAAAGTTATTGCATTACTTAGTATTAGAGTGAATTACGAAAATGCCAGATGAAAGCTCCTCAGTTCTACCCTGTGATCCAAATGTGGTCATTCCAGATGAAAGTAAAAGGCTCAAAATCTGAATTCAAGGCTTCAAAAATATCTTATTCAGCCACAAACAACATGGCATTTGTATGCATGTTTTTCCAACTGACTTTCACTATTATGCGGGCATATAAGCACACTAACCTCAGAATATGTTGTAATGCTCCTCTGGTCTCTGCTACATGTTGCATTTATGCATTATCTCAAGAACTCTAAAATATTTTGTGTCAACAATACAAAAAACAAAAAACTTATGATGCATCATCTAAGAGTTACAATAATTAAATTACTCTATATGTCTTCACACTAAGAGGTCCAGGAGGTGTAATCAGTCTATAGGAAATGTGTCTAATTAACTAGTTGATTAATCAGTATGCTAATGAAACCATATTGATACAGTTCCATGTATCTGATTTGGGGCCTAGCATGGAATGAGATCAAATCAGAGCAGTGGGACAGTTGTTGTGCTGAAATGATGGCTCCAATATCTGACAATATGCTCCAGAGCAAAAAACACACATGGAAACACTTGTGTGTCTACCCATATGGTTGCATTTGTAGTGCATCTGGCTCAGCATGCCATATACAGTTACCAACCTATACTTCCAGTTGTATTCGCACCTCACGATGCCACGCGCAAAGTGAAAATTAAAGGCAGAAGGCTTGTGTGATGGGATTAATTAGACGGAGGCCAAGTGAAGTCACACTCCTCGTGGCATACACGCTGCAACCCTCAATTACTCACAGTGAACAAAGCAATTAAAAGGTCTGTCCTATAGAGTTACCTAGGACTGGATTGTGAGCTGTCTATAGTGAAACCCCCAGGGGCCTAAGGAGCTCCACTAGCCAGGTCCACAGGTAGGTAATTACTATTGATCAACTGGCATTAGAGCATGAGAAACGACATTGTTATTTTTGCCAGTGCTCTATTTTAGGCGTCCTCTTGAACAGCAGGGTTGAGCTTATGTGCTGATACAAAGAAAGGGATTCAAAAAAAGACAGGTAGGCAGATAGCAGAACTACTCTGGAAGTGCATATATGCATGAGGTACAACGCATTTAATATACCTGACTGTGATGAAAAGAGGCCATCACCCTTTCTTGATGTGCAGTTTTCCATATTTTGGAATAATACCTGTTGTTAGAGTTATGATAAGTAAGTCAAAGCTAGAATCAGATTTAGTTTGAAATGAGAAAAAATAAACACAAAAATACAGGAAAAAAATAACCATGAGAATAATTACTTTAATAGGCAAATTACATAACAGTTTGGTGCTTTTTTGTAAATAAAGATGTATGAATAGAAGATTTTAACCAGTGAGCCAATTATCAATTTGTAAGTTTAATTAACATTTAGAGACACTTGACTTACCATCAACCTCCAGAGAAGTCACAGTGAGGCTTGATGAGATGCCTCCTTTAAAATACTTAAAACCAGGGTAGGCAACATGTATTTGTCATGGATGAATATTTTACAATAACCATTTGGTATATTGTAATTTCAGTAATCTGAGAGGGAGCCCTGCAGCTCTGCTGAGCTTTATTTCCAGGATTTATAAAATCTAGCCCATTTTAGGAGATTGGGATTAATCATATTGATTCCAGATCAGATCCTACGAGGACCATAAAGAATTATAAAATGGAAAAACCATCAGCTCAATACTGACAACAGTTTATGTTTGTATTAGCACATTCCTTGACTTTATCTGTATTCGTACTCAGTGAACGACAGGATGCACAGTAAGCCTTTGACCCCATAATTCTGTTATGCTTAAAGAAAGAAATAATCCACATTGGTAGGTTGCAGATGTGGTGGAAGCATAAACCATCTCCTAAAGGCACATGAGTTATAATTCCAAAAAACTCTTTGTAAGGGTTATTAAGGGTTACTTTTAGAATAAAAATAAACAAAGATTTTACACGCCCTTCTTCAGAGCACACAACTTTATACTTGTTATGACAACTTTCTTCTATACTTGACAAATACCCAAATCACTACTGAATGAAAAGATCCTTAGCTGTCAGCTTGGCAGACAAAGCCATCTTATCTCCTCTCCAAGGCCACTGCAAGATTTGAGAAATAACAAAGTACAAATACTCACCGCTCCTTATTGTTCATGTGAAATAGGCTAAATATATAGTTTATTTATCATTAATAGTGCTATACTCAGTGGTTAGAGTGAGCTGAAATGATCTGGAAAAAATGTTGTTTTTTTTGGGTGCAGGTGTCTAGAAGTTGTAGTTACGGTACTTCTGCACCTAGCCAGCATTACAGAAGAGTAGCGAGCATAAAGGAACTTATATTTGTAAATGGCAGGTAATTTCATATGCAGTGTGTCTAGCAGCTCAACAAATATCAGCAAACATACAAACTGTTTCAGTTTGTCACCCAGTGTGTCTGTTAGCTAAAGGTACAGCTGACATATTTCCTAGGAAGAGAGAGGACTTAACAAAGATATGGAGAAAAAGGTAAGAGAGAGAGAAGATCAAGTAGCAAGAAAATTTAAAGCTGACTGTGCTGACTGTAGTGAAGTTCATGGTGAAAAACTGATAAAGTGTCATGACAGCTGTTCATATTTTTATTTTAACTTCTGCAAAAGGAAATGTAAGAAAGGAAAAGAGGTAAACTAAACACTGATGTTGGACAACAACCGAGTTGTGCATCATGTAACTCTTACCAACATGGATGCACATAGAGTACACTACGTGGCATCTCCAACAATGAAGCAGTGAACTTAACATGTTGGCTTCCTTTACTCAGTTTCTTCCATCCAGACGCTCCTATTAACTGTATACAGACTGCAGTATCTCAATAGATTCATTGACTGTTTTATCCCCCTCCTACAAACACACACACCTACACACACACAATGATCTTTTATTAACTTTGCAGCATGCTATGCTTCAATTGACTTATTCACACACTTGCACGGGTAAATACAGTATATACATGTGTGACCAGAGCAGTGACCTCGGAGCAGGGTACTGCCATCACCACACTGATACCATCCAGCACTATTCACACACATACGCGCACGCACACGCACGCATGCACTCTCTCACACACACACACACACCACGCCCTCAGACTCTTGACTGATTTAGACTGATTGTCCCAGTGTCGTGTTTAGTCCTGAGCCAGTCCAAGTCACTGCCGGGTTACACTGATAATGTTTACATCGTTTGACTCCTTGACAGAGCCATTGTCTCATTCACACTCCCTCCTGGGTTATTTTTTTTTTCCCCCACTGTCACCCACTTCCTTTTTTTCTTCCCCTTCATTTTCCCTCTCTTTCTCTCTACCTTTCGTGTTGCCTCACTTTCTCACTTTGCTGCTTTCCCCTCCTCTCCTGCAGCTATTCTTAGCTGGGAGCTGTATGCAGTGACTGTCTCCACCTCAAAAACAAAAAACCTTGAGGGAAGAGTGATTTGAATACAGGTTTGTACCTCAAAGCAGTGAATTTTATCCCTTTTTTTAGAGACTCTAGAAGTCCATCCAAAAAAGTGCCTTCACTCCCGGTCCTTGGAGGCCTTTCAAAGTTTAATGTGCTGTAATTGAGATTCCAACAGAGGATCCAAAGAGTCTTCCAAGAAATGATCTTCAGCATCAAGCTTCCATCGTTTGAGTCTTCACTTAACAAGAGATTTTCTTCAGACACAGGCTTTTTAATCAAAACATTTAACATATCGTTTTTGAACTTATCCCAAAAGTAAAACATGTTACTAGAAAAACAATATGTATATGAGAAGTTCTTAGAGTACACTTACTATGTTTTCTTTATTTTCTGTCATACGTTGTTTGTCATATATATATATGGATATATGGATTCCCATATTAAACATGGCCAAAGTTTCAAATAATGATTAAACCTTCTGTTTGTGAGGTGCAACCAATCAGAAAGCTAAAAGGGACAGGGACCCAAAAGGACCAGCTTGTTGCTATCAGTAGATGAACTGAGGGTCTGCACCAAGGGCCTCATATAGGCATTATTATTATGAACTGTGAATCATGCAAAGCTACTCTACTATAGTAAAATAATTAAATTAGAACTGTAACTGTTCCCCT
This sequence comes from Pundamilia nyererei, assembly GCF_000239375.1. Classification (NCBI taxonomy): domain Eukaryota; kingdom Metazoa; phylum Chordata; class Actinopteri; order Cichliformes; family Cichlidae; genus Pundamilia; species Pundamilia nyererei. The sequence continues at coordinate 2,444,010 of NW_005187491.1, forward strand.
GAAAATCGGATATACACTACCACTCACTTTTTTTACTACTTTCTACATTGTAGATACAGAAGACATCAAATATAGGAAGGAAGATATATGGAATTATGTAGCAAAGAAAAAATGGATACGTAAATCTCAATATGTTTTATATTTTAGATCCCTCAAAATAGCCGCCCTTGGCTTTGTGGACAGGGTTGCAAACCCCTGGCCTTCTCTCAGTGAGCTTCATGATGTAGTCACCTGAAATGTTTTCAGGTCACAGGTGTGCCTTTTCAGGGTTCATTTGTGGAATTTCTTGCCTTCTTAATGGGGTTAGGGGCAATTCGTTGTGTTGTGCAGAAGTCAGGTTGGTACACAGCTGACAGCCCTATTTGAGAACTATTAGAATCCATTTTACGGCAAGAACCAATCAGCTAAGTAAAGAGAAACAACAGTCTATCATTACTTTAAGAGCTGGAGGTCAGTTAGTCCGGAAAATTGCTAAAAATTTGAATTTGTCTGCAAGTGCAGTCACAAAAATCATCAAGCACTACGGCGAAACTGGTTCACGTGTGGACCGCCCCAGGAAAGGAAGACGAAGACTCACCTCTGCTGCTGAGGATAAATTCATCCAAGTCACCAGCCTCAGAAATCGCAAGTTAACAGCACCTCAGCTTAGAGCCCATATAAATGCAAGACAGAGTTCCAGAACCAGACACATCTCTTCATCAACTGTTCAAAGGAGACTGAGTGAATCAGGCCTTTTTGGTCAAATAGCTGCTAAGAAACTGCTACTAAGGAAAAGCAACAAGGAGAAGAGATTTGTTTGGGCCAAGAAACCCATGTTATGGACATTAGACCAGTGAACTTGGTGCTTTGGTCTGACGAGTCCAAATTTGAGATCTTTGGTTCTACTCGCCTTGTCTTTGTGTGACGCAGAAAACTTGAACAGATGGTCTCTACATTCATGGTTCCCACCATGAAACTTGGACATGGTGATGTGATGGTGTGGGGGTGCTTTGCTGGTGACACTGGTGGGGATTTATTCAAAATTGAAGGCATACTGAACCAGCATGGGTACCACAGCATCCTGCAGCAATATGCCATCCCATCCAGTTTTCATTTACTTGGACCTTCATTTATTTTTCAACAGGGCAATGACCCCAAAAATCCCTGCAGGCCAACAAGTGCTCGTGATGTCTGGGAACTCCTTCAAGACTGTTGGAAAACTATTTCAAGTGACTGCCTCATGAGAATACCAAGAGTTCGCAAAGCAAAGTAATCAAAGCAAACAGTGGCTATCTTAAAGAATCCAAAATATAAACCCTCTGCATGTCCTCCTTCACTAAATCTATGAATCATCTATGTAGTTTTCCTCTTTTTGGCATTCCAGCACATTCAGTCAAATCCTAATAGACTAGATAAATACAAAATCTTATCATCAATATAATATTGTCAAAAAACTATTGATTGATTGATTTTTTTTGTGAAGGCAGCTGGTGCCCCAGTTCCCACCTACACACTCTAGACCAGTGATCCCCAACCCCCAGGTACTGGTCCATGAGTCGTTTGGTACCAGGGCCTCGGGTGTGAAATCGATGGTTTTCTGTGTTTTTATAGCTTTTTATCGTTATTTTTCCCTGGGTCTTTTCCTGTGTGTTATAAATAATTTTTTTTTGGTACTGGTATTAGTTTTTTTTTTATTGTATTTATCTGTGACACTGTAAAGCCCGGTCCGTGAAAGTATTGTTCGACATAAACCGGTCAGTGGCGCAAAAAAGGTTGGGGACCGCTGCTCTAGACGTTCTTTGTTTTTTGCCTTCCAGAAGCTACCTACTTCTGCTGATGAAGTGCAACCATAGATGGTGTAACTTGGTGTTTGTTTTTTTAAAAATGGCAGGTAATTTCAAAGGCAGGTCAACAAATCATTTCCATGCAAGTTTTTTTTGCCAGCAAAGCAGTTGCTATATTTTAAGGCAAGGGCTGTCCAGCAAGTGACATTTGATAAAGAGAACATTTAAAAGTTACATTTAATAATAATTTGTGTTGTATTTTTTAAATCAGACAGTGGACCTGTACATGATGTGTTTCTGAGGTTATCCGTATATTTCATATAGAGAAACAACAAATTAAACTGAAAACTAATTTCATGTTATTCAAAGGTCATACTGACATTAATTGGAGACTAAGCTGAGTTAACATGATATAAGTATACAGTTATGTTACATTAGTGGTAGGGTAGACTGTAATATCCATGCTTACTGCTACTTTAGGTCCTGTCTAGCAGCAGAAGTATAATATGAGAGAAAAACGTGAGAGCAATGACAGCAGCACAGGAGTCATTTTTGCTTTTGTGTACATAGAAAAACTTTTATCCTATATATTGTCCTATCTACAATACCCTGTAGATGTGGCTTCAGAATAACAGTCCAAACAAGTGCCAGATGTGGTTTTAGAGTATCTTGACTTGCTTACAGGAGGACTTTGGAGTCATATATTTTAATGTATGTAAGACTTGCCAAGTTCCACCTTAAAAACTAGCTTTGTAGTGGTAGAAAATCAGCTATAACAACATGAATCTCAGATAATTCACTTGGCCAGGACCACGAAGAACAACAAATCATACAGTAGCAGCACAGGTCAGCTGATAATAGCCGGTTCCAAACAAAGAAAACTGATTTGTGTAACTTATTTCTATGCAAGTGAAGCCTCCTCCTGTCAATTCCCAGATTAACCTCCAGTCGTTATATGATCAAAAGCAGCAGCTAAGTGTGCCTTTAGGTGAGTCAGATGCTGTTGTTGAGGATAAAAATTGCCTATGAAAAATATATGGAAATAATCTCATAATTTAACAAGAATATTTACTCCGAGGATGCCAATGCTAGAAAACATTCGCCCTGCTTCTTTCCTGTTAAACATCAAGACATCAATCAGGGATTAGAAATTAATTCCTTGAATATCAGATTGGCTCAGACACAGCTCTGCATCTGTTCTGCTGCTTCTGGTGTGTATGTGTGTGAGGACACAGCTAACACAATCAGGCCTTCTCAGGAAAGAAAAACAGGTTTAACTTCAGCAATCCTTGGCTTAATTCTCATTGAAGCCCCAAATTGACATGTCTCCCTTATGATCTTGACATATTATTAAGATTTAATGGTGGAATTATGATCATTAAAACAACATGACTGATACAGGGGGCAGATGATGAGCTATTAATTTAACCTACTCTTCCTGTAATAATATTGAAACAGACAGTCTGCCAGTTATTAGATCATAATTAGCTGGTGCAATCTGTACGGAATCCAAGGAAATGACGCCAAGTTAGCCGCACGGAGCGTCGCAGCTCACTCGTCGATTAGCCTGAGAGACAATCAGACGTCGACAACCTCTTTTCAGTCAGTTTCACGAAACAAACAAATTGTACGGCGCAGGAGTCCGTGTTTGAATAAGGACTATATAATAGACCAGATGGTAGAAAAAGAAAATAAGTGGCACTGCTTTCATTGGTTTGCTGCCACCCAAACACCAGGCTTTGTTTGACTGACGTGTGTTTGTCTGCCGTTGTTGTTTTCTGCTCTACCATGAAACTAAAATGAGGCCTCACCGAGTAGACCTTTATGCCCACAGTTTTATCCTCCTTTTCTCTCTTCCATTTGTCTTTTCTATCCCTGCATGCAGTAAACATGAATTTCTGTGCTTTTAATGCTTTGCCAACTACCACACCCTGGCTCTCTGATTTCCATGCAGAGTGTGTGAGCCCACTTATGTTTATGTGTGTGTGTGTGTATGCGTGCACCTACATTAGCTGTGCCAGTTTAGCAATGAAAAATCTGCACCCTCAGCTGTTTTACCCTTAGCACAGAAGAGAGAGAAAGCACACCACACTGTAGGCGTCCCTCTCTCTTAACTCTCTCCTCCGGCATTTCTCCAGGTAGCGTTCGCCAAAGTCGTCCTATTAATAAGCAACATATTTGATTTTCAATGCGCAACGTATTATCTCAGGCCCCCAAAACACCACGAGATATGAGACGTATGGTCGGGGCAGAATTATTCAGAAGAGTTGAAGAGTGTGGGAGAGGTGTTACGCCGCCCTGGGGCGCCCAACATGCTTTGGGTGGGTGAGAACGTAGAGCTGAGAACATGGAGCTCAACAGCTCAGACGCCCCAGGTGAGCGGGGAGCTGAGAATGCCAAATCTTGCAATTAGATTTCATTTTCCTTGTCACAAAGAAAAGAATTGTTTACCACATGCAGCACACGGAAGCTCAAACTGTCCCGAAACAACTAATCGTGAGCATTGCGTCACAGATTTGGTAAAAATTAAATAATGTGGCAGAAACTAGGTGTCAACAGAAGATTAAAATAGACATCATGTGTCATAGCTAGTGTTCGAAAACACGTACCCGTAAAACGTACTGCCATGTAGATGTCTTGTAATGTGATAGTTTGGACTCAGTACAAACAATGTGATACAATGAGTTCTGAACTTGGAATGCACTTGATGTGCCAATTTTGACAAGTGCTCAAAATTATTAAATCGTGGTTTCTTCCCACTTTCGTAAATAAGCATTTTTTTTTAAATAATTTATTTTTATTTAGTTTAGGGAACAGGATGTAAATAAGCATTTTAAGAGTTCCTGAAGCATGGAAATGCTTCCACTTCAAAGGGCCAAATCAGAAGAAATCTAGCAGAAATCTAGACACAGATGCTACAAGAAAGATCAACATTAAAATGTCAGACACTGGTTTTTGTTTTTGAAGCCTCAAAATTAACATTTTAATTGCTACCATGTTTTTTGGAGCCAGAAATGACCAAATATAGACCTGAGGTTGGAGTGCTTGCTAAGTTCATCACTAATAATACAAAAGCTGTTTAGCCAGCTGCACCCATAAACTGTACAGAAACAACACCAGAAACAGCAGCACAGTAAGTAAAAGAGTAATACAAAAGGCATATACAAATAGAATATAACTCTTCTAGAGAGGAGACAAAGGAGACAACCAGTTTAGTTACATAAATTTTAACCATTAAGTTTTTACCAAGATTTTATGACAAATCAAGTGAGCATTAGAGTTTATACTTTAATTCTATACTGTTGTAATTGTTTTTGCTATCAGAGGAGTCGCCCCCTGCTGCCCATGCAAAAAAAATACAGGTTCAAGACAAGTCTGTGTTTGCTTAATTTTCAAGCCCTCGTTTCCATCTTTTGTATACAGTCTGTGTGCATCACCCTGATTTGGTTTGTTTATCAAAGCTGCAGAAAAGATTGATACAAAAAGTATAAACATATATATATATTTTTTACCTTAAGATTAAAAGTATCCTTGTCTGTTTTGCAAGTTTGTTGAAATCTTTTCGGCTTATCGGTGAAAAAAAAAAAAACAGCCTCAAAAACATTAATGATGATACAGAGCCAGGGCCAGAATACATCATATAAAATAATAAATAATAATAAATAATAAACGATGATTCATTTTCAGAAACATCTGTTTGTGATGCCCCTTAACAGTGGAAGGTGGAGTTTTCCTCTAAGCTCTGTTCACTCTGGTACCTCCATTTGAATAAACTCCACTCAGGAGGTTCCTTTATAGATTTTACTAAACTAGTGGTTCAGTGTTTTTGTTGCAGGAGAAGAATTTACATTTAAAGAAAACAAAACCAAGAGCAAGAGACAAATTAAAGCTAACATTATAACAAGTGTGATTCACAATAGAACAAGCAGTCATTTGAACTTTTTCATTTATTATTATCTGTGACTGTATTTAAAGTGGCTGATTTTCACTTCACTTCTCCCATGCAGTGTTACTTTATTAGCTTAATTAGGATTAACCGTGACCTGCATCCACACCAGTTCCTTATTGCCCATTTTTACTTTAAAGCAATGTAAGTCTGTCATTTCTCCGTTTGGAACTCTGACCTACTCTCTGTACTTTTTTGTTCCCATACTTCTACGATTTTGTTTTCTTTGCTCTTCTTTTTGCATCATTCAAAAGCTTTAGTCTCACACCAACAATGCAGTTTTACACCCCCCACTCAGAAAAAAAAACAACAGCGTATAAGATGATGTGGATATGCGGAGACTCTGACTAGATCATGTCTCAAAATCACAAAGTTCCGAGACTATTTGCAGACAAAACAATAACATGAGATGGGAGCCTGCTGCTTGGCCCATTGCTGCCCTTGGTTAGGGAGTGGTGAGCAGCGGTGACTGTGTCCTGTGCTGATTACAGTACTGATGGGCCTCCGTTTGTCACTGCTCTTGCGAGCTCCAGCACAGAGCAGCAGGGATCCCTGATTACTTAATTGCTTGTAAGAGCTCATTAAAGCTTCCTATCCATCATAAGTCATATGGCGAGTATCAATTTCAGAGTGAGAGATGGAGAGAGAAAGAGACAGAGAGATGCTTAGAACTCTGATGAGCAATTAGTGACGTGAAACGCCTTTGAATTGTTAAAGTCTCATTTCTTTGTGAAATATCTGGAATTTATCACATGGATGGATGCTGCTGCGTTACCATCCTCTCAAAGTTTTAGAGTGACGATACAACAAAGTGAGTTTCCTTTGGAGATAACAAAGGAAGAAGTTACACGGATCCAAGGAAAGAGAATAAATGTTCAGATAGTTTTTATTAAGAAGTTGGAAAGAGTGTTTCTTTTGCCCCTGTGTGGTATGTTTGTGCAGATTTATTTTTGTATTTATATCACATTGTTGAATCAGAGTAAAAGACCCCACACGTCATTGCATTTCTCACCCCTCAGCTAAATTCTCTTTTCATCAGCTGAAGAACAACACCTTTCAAGCTAAACGGTCATTTTCATGGTTTCCACTGATGTTGGTCTCAATAGGTTATGGACTTTTGCCATCTTTTTTTCTTTTCCCCCTTCTGCAATCCCCGAAGGGAGGGGGGGAAAGCATCCAGTAATTTGGATCCATAGCTTAGAAGAGCTTTACAAGATACTCACAATCTTACCAGGTGCAAAATTAGAATTGGATGCTGTTCGTATTAATTGGTGATCATTTGCAAAGCGGGTGGAAAAAACGTCTTTTGCCAAGAGCAAGTCTTACAAGCCCCCAGCTGGGGTTGTCAGGGGCAGGCTTGTTGGCATTGTGGCAGCATATGTTTGGTGCCAAGAACACCATTGATTTGCATTTCTTTTATATGAATTTTACAAAGCAGAAATGCTCTTTTGTGTAGAAGTGATCCCAAAAGTGAGTGTTGCAATTAATCACAAGTGAAATTTATCGGCTGATGAAAAGCCATAATTCTACTTGCAATCTTTTTTTTTTTTTTTTTTTTTTTTTAGGAAAAAGTGGCAGCATCTGCAGTGCACTCGCTTTTTGATGAATGTGCCTTTAAAGCTGTGCAGTTTGGCTCCATTTAAAACTGGCTTGAAGGAAGAAAAACAGCAGTGCGATCTTTGAGATACTGCAAATGCCATAAGTCATGAAAATAGTTCTTCTGTCTGGAAAACAAGCACTGCATAATGTCGCTCAGTGACGCAAACTTGAAAAAGTGCTTGCATGATTGAAACGAAACTGTGACATGAGCAAATGGATATTAAGTAAGATTTAAAACTTGTGTAGGATCATATGATCGAGATCCAAATAACTCTTAGCACATAACAACCTGGATACAAAAACCACTTCAATAATATTTAACTCACCTACCGCACATCAACCTATTGGGATACATAATTGATCCAATTAAGCAATTAATTCTTTGGTAGGATTAAAGACGATCCGCCTCGTATGTGTACAGACGAGACTGCCCCTGCCAAGAGATGGACAAGCTCCAGCTTTTTGCTTCATCTCCAAGGTGGCTCCAGATGGGTTGGGGGCTTGAGACTCATCTGTGGCCAACTGGTCTAAACCTCACACTGAGACTAGCCTACAGTATCATAAACCCAAAGTCCCTGAACAAGACTCAGAAACGTGTTCCTGCATCTTCTTGTCAATATTGGAAAAGCATTATTAAATGATGCATTTCCCTGCTAATCTCTCTCCTCTCTACGCTGTAAAGATACCCTTTGGAGCTTTCTTGTAAACAGCCTCACCTTTACTTCTTCTCACCAATGCATGTCTAGCAGACAAATCAGTTTCCAGCTCAAACAGCTTTAATCGTTATTTTTTATAATAAATATGTCAATGTGGCAATTTTAGAAATCTAAGGCTGTCTAACTTTTAAAAAAATCACCTAAGTCTGCCTCTGTTTTGGCTCACTCTCACCGCAGCTGTTTTTTGTTTTGTTTTTTTTACAGAAAAACTTATATTTATAGTTAATTGATATTAAAAAAAGAAACAGAAAGATACACCAATTGCACTGTTTGCTAACATCTTAGGCTTAAAGGTCAACCTTAACGCTGTAAGACCCAACCCATCAAAAAATAGCCAGAAAATTCAGATTTTTGGGGGGGAACTGAGATGTTTATTAACCCTTATAACAAAAACCATTTTTTTCTTGCTTTATCATGTTGTGATGATATATTTTTATTATATATTTATTATATATTTTTTGTATCGCATTTGATACATTGGCAACTTTGCTTCACAGCTTACTGTTGGCGACCAGTTTGGCCAAACAATACATGAGTTGTTGCAGATTTACAAATTAACCAGAAAATATGAAGACTTGAGATGCCAAAACTCTTAAAACATGAGTTTTATCAATGATGTTTTTAGTTTTCAATACTGCGCTCTTTTTACAGTGGTTATACTGTGTGGTTGTTGCTGATCAGTTTGTTCAGTGTCTCATTTTAAATTCCACTTTGATCATGTGTAATATTTCCATTTACATCTTTAGTGCAACATAGAGGCTTCCGCAATAAAATAAAATGCACAAGGATATAGTGAATTTTCCTTTAGTTTATATAATTTATTAAAAATCTATTAATTAAGTTAAAATAAAATTTAAAAAATAGATAAAACAAGGCATTCACTGAATAATAAAACCTCACTGCAATTAAAGTGACCTTACTGGACCTGAACATATGAACGTGATAAAAACAACAACAAAAAAACTTTAAATAAATTGAAAAAACGTCAGACGGATGCTCAGTTTTCACTTGTGCAATGTAACATTTCATTTTCTAATTATTACTGGCAACTGATACGCTGATATGCTGAGCATGAAATACAAACAGAACTTCAATGTGCTTAAAAATGAAAAAACATCTCCACAGCAACACAAAAGAGCCCAAAGTGGCATGTTAGAATTTTGCACCAGTGTCTTGTAGCCTTCAGGTAAACTTTCAAGGCAATATTGTAGTTTAAACGTCTCATGTATCTCAGTGGTTTCACTAAACATAAATCTTAAAACAAACTATTTTCAACAGTGGATTAGGATCCAGATCCTGAGTGCGTGTCAGATTCACTCAGACTGAGCTACAGTGTGTCCTCATTGTAATGAAGGAACATATTCCTTATGCAACAATGATTAAACTGCGTGGTTTTAAAAGCTTTTGTGCAACAATGGAACTCCACAGCACAAAGGAATTGCACACTTTAGACTTCTGTATTTGTTTGAAACTATTTGTTGCTGGTTTTGGTCTTTTAATGTTTTTATTGGTTTTACAACTGAGGAATCTTTTGAGATCAAGATTTCCTTCCTTCCTTAAACTGTGATGATGCTGATTTAGAAAAGGCAATGGCACAACACAAAGCGGATGTCACATGCACTGGAAGATAGATGATAGATCACTCAGTGTGGCCCACGAGACTGAAAAAAGTATTTGAGTTCGTGACACTTGTGAGAAAGAGTAAACTGTTGGTTCGACAAACTTTCCCAGCCTCTAAGCCGATTTTCTGTTCTCCAAGAGTTCCCCAGTGATCAATATTAAAGAGGGGAAGGACAGAGTTCCACCAAGGGCTCCGTGGATAAAACTGCACCCGTCCTCCCCACTGGAGCGGCTCTCTGAAAGCCTTGAGTTATATTCCTGTAATTAGCTAAGTATCCACACCAGCTCCCGCTCTGGTCCCCGTCGACTTCGGTATGCTCATCCCCGTAGATGCGACGCAATCATAAAAACACCAACATGGGGCGAGGCGGGGGGAAATCAACGCATCACAAAACAAACTTTAAACAATGACCCTACTTCTCATCTGGAACTTTTTTCCCCTTACACCTAGCATTTTTTCTTCTGTCATGAGTATAAGGGGCAAGAGCGATGCATCCCTTTTTGCCTCTTCCAAGGATAATGATTTACAAAATGCCTCTCATCAAAGAATTCATTAACAACGAACGTTAATTAAAAAATAAATGAGTAAACATCAATATCAAATCTCAGCACTGTGGAAGGGAATACATTATGCAGAGTAATGATGTTTGAAAGGGGCTTTAGCACCTCTGTGGGACTCTTTTAAACCCCTTACCTCTTAGGCAGTTGCTTATTTTGCAACCCTTTGTTGTTTAACAACAAAGAGAATGGGCTCTCATAATGTTATATTAATCAGCGGATTAATATTTCAATTTGATTTGCTTTATAGTTGAGGTGCTGTTGGCATTTCCATTTTCCCTCCATATGTGCAGCGATGTTAAGTGGTATCATTACCATTTTCTACCTGGGGGTTCAGGGAGATAACAGGCACCAGTGATAGCTCTATTCGGTGGGGGGAGAGGGAGGATTTTGGGGGGCACTCATGCATTTTTAAAGGTCCGTGTTTGGTGTGCCTTCACATCCATTATTCTCAAATGCTGCACGCAAACAGCTGAGTCACAGGCTTTCTGCCCAGCCACAGGACAACGAGAAACAATAACACCCTGAAAATCAAGATTGGAGTGCCCAGTGTAACGGTGTCCGCAGATATACAGGCAAATAGGATTTCTTCAATCTAAATTGTATTGGACAAATCTTTGTTCCCACTGGACTCTATGGATCGAGTCAAATGATGTGTTAAAATTATAGAGGAAACACAAGATGAGCGCGCTTAATTTATTTTTTCTGAACTCTTTTTGCAGGTGAGAACAAAGATTTCCCACTTGAAGAAAACCAAACAGAAATAAATACAGGTTCAGTCCACGTTCAGGTGCACTGTGAGATTGTAATTAGTCACCAATAAGAAAGAACACATGAACAAACCAAACTTTGAGTATGAGAAGCCTGACTTTGATATTAGTTGGAAAAAAAAACCTACATAAAAGCTTTTACTATTATAATAAAATGAATTTATGCCAGCGACTGACATTTACAAAATGTCAATGGCAGAATATCTTCACCTGTTTTGTGCAAAAGTTTTTCCTAATTATAACCCACTCCTGGGTAAGTACATGTCGCTCTAGGTTTGTAAGTGTTAAAGGGTAATAACAGAAGATAGTTTACTGAACTATACTTTTTGTTGTGCATAAATACTCCATTATACACTCTGGCCATTTTCTTAGGTACACCTTACTAATGCTGGGTTGGACCTCCAATTTTTCTGTCTTATATTGTCTATTTTTGATGACCCTGTGTGAATTGTAGCCTCAGTTTGTTGCTCTTAGCTGACAGGAGCAGCATCCAGTGTAGTCTTCTACTGCTGTAGCCCGTCAGCTTCAAGGATCAGTGTGTTTTGCATTCAGAGATGCTCTTCTGCATACCTTGTCTGTAATTAGTGTGAGCTTATTTGAGTTACTTTGACTTTCATCCACCTCAGCTCAGTCTGGCAATACCCCTCTGACTTCTGACATTAACAAGGCATTTTCACCAAGAGAACTCCTGCTCACTGAATATTTTCTGTAACCCTTAGAGATGGTTGTATAAGAAAATCCCAATAGATCAGCAGCTTCTGAAATCCTCAGGACAGCCCATCTAGCACCAACAACCATGCCAAAGACACCTTTCTTTCTCTCTCTGATTCTCAGTTTGAACTTCAGCAGGTCGTCTTGAGAGTGTCTACAGGCCTAAATGTACTGAGTTGCTTCAACAAAGAGTGCATCTAAAAAACTATGTAGTGAGTGACTCTCACGTGTGGATTAATGTGTAGATAAAAATTGCATCTTAATTAAAGATAAATGTCATTTTTCATTGTATTTGTCCTCTAAAGAAAGTCAGATGACTCAGGATGGGTTTAGATGAAATGAAGGTGGTCTGATGCATCAGTTTGAAGAGTTCAGTCTTTATAGAGTAAATCAGCTGAGAGATACTTGTTTGCATGGATCAAGAAGCTATCCTTTGACTTTTTGTTGGAGCATAGAGGAACCCCAACTCTTGTGAGGTTTTGGTTGCCACCAGTTGCTACAGTCCTGCTCATCATTCCCTTAAGCAGTCTCCCCATTGTTTCTATCACTAGTAGATTAACCACCTTTGCCGAACTGACAGCTCAAGAGGCTGTGAGTGCAGTGCTCACTTTTTTTGCTGCTTGCTTTTAGACATGTCGACACATGCCTGCATTGTTTGAATGTACTTTAAAAGACTTAAAGTGTGTGAGTATTTTTGGTTTCTAAGATTTAGAGATACTTTTTCCATATGTAACTTTCTTTATTTCCAGTCCAAATTTACAACCAAGAATCATTTTGTACATTTATTTAGCTTTTTTAAAAGAGTATTTTAAATATTCATTTCCTGTAACTAAAGTGTGATATTTTAGTTTAAAAGTGCTGCATTTCAGTTGTTTATATTTCATTCAAGGTGCTTTTGTGTTGTTAACACTGGTCAGATTTCAAACAGTGAACTCAGTCACACATAAAACAATATTTCCTGGTAGGATTAAGTAGTGGAACTATTCTCCTAAGTGGAGGCATGGGCATTCATTTCAGTATCATTACTTTCTTACTCTTACTATTTCATTAGTAATCCAGGTTTGATGTGCCACTACATTACAGAACTAAGGGCCCTGCCTAAAACACGCCCTTTGTTCTTGTTTGAATACTAGGCAGCTGGTTTGGGTGCTCCACTTGGTTCTTGGAAATCAAGCTCACCTGGAATCTTTCCTGGAATTGTTTGACATTCTTGTGGGAACTTCTTATGTTTGTGGCTGCAGCTGATTCAGTCTACTACTGCTTTTCTACACCTCAAATACATTCCAAAAACTTTCACCAATGGAAATGTAAAAAACACAACCTTATCACTGGATTCACTAACACCGATTGATATGTTACCAAAATATACTTTTCTGAAGTAACAAGCTGTCTGTGCCTGCTCTGTGATCACTCTGTCATCATTCATTACTATGTCGACTCAGTAAAGTTAAAAAGTCCCAGAAGACACAAGGGAGACAAAAGACATGATTGCATTTGGACTCCGCAAAAAATAGCTCCCTATATATTAGGTAATCATAAAAGGCCACGCTCTGCAGATAAACATAACCTGTATGATCAGTGTCAACTTTGGTTTACTTCTCAGTCCCCAGCTAATCACATCCTATCAGCAGTGCACGACTTAAAGAAAACAGACAAGCAATTAGGACATGAATTATTTGTCATAAACATCATTCACTGCCATGCAAATGCAACATAATTGCCCAGCAGACCTTGAGTGACAAGTCATTAGATGATTGTTCACAACGGTTGATTACGATATGACAGGCGTGTCTCACTTCATACATAGCTCGAGTTAAGTGTTGATCATTTTAAGATGCCTCTGCTCATCACATCCAAACCCTCAATAAACAGCAACATTACTACAGTACAAATATTGGCAGTTTTTTAATTATTTTTCAAGCGTTTCCTTGTAGCAGTCTCATTTAGCGCTCTGAAAACCAAACTGAAAGAAGAAAATCTTGAAATAAACGAGATCTGAAAATAGAGCATGACTACATCAGGTACAATGTGTCTGGTGACGATATCAGGGGGTCAGATAGTCTTTGACTGCCTTGATTTGTATGTTAACTTGTCCGATTTCTTTCTGTGCACTATCACTGTGTATACAAAATGTTTACAGATCATGCAGTGATCATCGGATGCAAACACATACACCCTTAGCTCCAAACTGAAGATGGCAAATCATTTTCACAGCAGACAATTTGACTTGTTATAGTTTTTTTTAAGTACAGGTGTTATGAATGTTAAAATCTTTGTTCTTCAAGTGTTCCCCCAATGGCATAAGTGTAAGAAAACTGAAAGTGAAACAGCTAAATGAAATTCTGCAGTCATTATTTTTATCATGTTGTTTGTCTAATAAAAAAAAGAATTACCTCTGATTGTAGTTCCTTAATAGTTTTTGCATCTTTATACTATAAATACTGTGTATTCCCCTGTGAGCCTAAATGGTTTTATTCCTAATCATAACCAAGTGGATTTGGTGTGTAAACCCAACCAAACAGTCAGCGAAAACAAAGCTTAAATCAATAACAATAGTCACACGGAGGAGTGGAACCTTAGGCCGCGGGTTCAAAATCTGTGTATTATACATTCCCCACTCTTACTGTCTCTTCATGTGCACATAATCTGTTATAAACTGGGATAAAAGTTGGAGATACCAAAAGATTTACCTCTAAAAGAAACAGAGTGCAGTTTTGCAGGATTTGCTATCCAGGCTAGTCACGTTTCATGTAACATTATTTGCATGTCAAAGTGTTATGCAGACCCTGGTAATTTTTAAAATAGGATTAAAAAAACTGTGGGTTAGAGAAAAGTTATCGTCATAGTTATAAACAACCTGTGACAGTGTTAACAGGACTAATCTTTGTTCATTCTTACTTTTTATTCTTTTTTTTAATAATTATTTTTATTTACAAAAAAACCTCAAAGGGTCATGCAGGGTCCCATATGAAATGTGTTGTCCTCTCATAAATCTGTGATGCTTCCTAATTACCACAGTGACCCCTTTATCTACAGTATGTCTGTGAATAGGTGTTCGTACGTGGTGTACTTACACACGTTGGTGTACTTACACACCTGTTAATGTGTTTGTGTGTGTATGAGCACGTGCACGCTGCCCTTCATAATCAGGGGTCTGAAAGAGCCCCCACTCTGCCAGTGAATTGCTCACAGCTGTGGCCCCTTGTCGTGCTGGCAACCTCGGCCCTGTCATCGTGCGTCCGCCTATCTGACCTGCTAATTTGGAGCATATGTAAGTGCTCTTAAAGTGGCGGGCCTTTTGACATGCCACAAACAGCAGCTGTGGCAGCTGCCCCGAAGGAAAGCTTTATTTAATTCAATTACATCTTTTGGAGATATGTAAACGAGGAGATGAGGGGCAGGGAGGGGTGGGAGAGAGGAGGAGGAAGGGGAGGGGGTGAAGGGGAGGAGAGAGGAGGACAGGAGGTGGTCTCTTCTCCATTCACCACTACACCTATACTCATCACACCCCTCTAGCTTTCCCTTCTCTTGCACCCAGAAGACCCTCCACCCCGTTTGATCACCGTCGCCTCCTTTCCAACTCCAAACCCGAAAGTGTCAAGGCCCAGGTGGCTCGATAGCAAATGATTGGGTGAGTAACAGTTGCAAAACCCTTACCTCCCCTCCTCTCCTTTGCAGTACCCTCCACCCCCCTCTCACTGTCTCTCCAGCGGGGGAGTCTGAGGGGGGATAATCAGGGTCAGGATCCTCTGCCACACTGATCAGTGCGTCTCAACCCCCGGGCAGCCCTGCAATTAATGCGCCGTTGAAAGGGAGCAAAAATATTCACCATCTGGCAATTAGGGCTCATAGGCTCCCTCTTTCTGCCTCTCCTCCTCTTCTTTGCCTCTCTGGGCTTTAAATGCAATTGTGATCTTATTCTTGTTCCAGCTTCAGTGCCTAACACTGGCCCAAGGCCCATTTGCCACTCAGAGGGCCTATATAGGAATGAACGAACGCAGGATCGCAATCCAGGGCAATTCAGAAACCCCTCTTAGTCCTAAAATGGAGACGTAATAACGACTCTTCTTGTTATTTTTCTCCCCCCCCCCCTCACTCTGCTGAGGATTCATCCCATCTCTTGCTCTTCCAGCCCCAGCTGCTGCTGGCCTGAAAAGGGGCTTGAAAGAGACTGGTGTCATCACGATCAAATTAACTCTTTCTCTGTGGATGGGAGCAAAGGTTGTCAATGGTACTGTCGTCTGTAGTCGTTTTTTTAACACATCAATGATGTTATGATTAGTCATTTTACTGCCAACAATGGCCGCCAAATGCTTGTGAATGCCCTTTCCTTCAAAGAGGATCGGAGGGCTGTTGAAAGACATTGATTTTGAGAGAAGTCAGACATCTTTCCAGTTTTTTTCCTCCCTTCTGCTCTTCTCCACATGCTCATTGTGAAATTCAAATCTCAGAATGACAAATAGAGTGATTACGTTTACCATTGATCTGGCTAGTTTTGAGTTGCAAATGTGCAACCTCGACATTTGGCTAGTGTGTGAATCAAGGTCTTGGGGACAATGGAGAAGCAAATTTGAGGAAGTAGTTGGTCGCAGATACCACATACACAGACAGGCATGCTGCAAAGGAAAGCTGTGGATCTCATAAAGGAGGCCAAGAGGGTTTTCCCATTGATCGAGACATTTACATTTTTGTAAAATCGAGACGAGAGCATGTTCCAAATGTTCTCTCAAATGAAGACAGAACGAAAGGAAAACCACACCGACGCTTTCTTTCGGGTTCTTTCCTTCACGTCACGTAACAGGGCCTGTAAGGTCAGCGATCGTCGACTCAACAAGAACCCCTCCGACGCCTCCCCCAGTTCCGCTGACCTCGATCTATCTCGTCTTTAATTGCTACCACCATCCCTACAGCAAGCTGCCGCCATTGTGCTTTCCTGTAAAGCGATAATTACACATGTTGAATTATTAACAGTCATTATCAAAGCTTGTGCTTAACTTGTTTTGTTGTAGTGTAAGGTTCCTGTGATCTCGGGCAGTCATTACTTATTAACAGACTGGATGCTTTTCCCCCAGTCGCCGCGTGTCGATGCGTTAATGACGCACCCATCCTGTTTTCCCCCATTTTAGCTTCAGTTAAATGGCAAAAATAATATTGGGGTTACATTAAGGGGGGGATAGCAAAGATGACTATTTATTGGCCCTAGATGAAATCATTATCATAAAG
Organism: Pundamilia nyererei; assembly: GCF_000239375.1. Lineage (NCBI taxonomy): Eukaryota > Metazoa > Chordata > Actinopteri > Cichliformes > Cichlidae > Pundamilia > Pundamilia nyererei. The sequence goes on from NW_005187491.1 coordinate 2,460,916, forward strand.
GGAAATTAATTAAACCAGTATTTTCAATTGACTGTTTGCATAGTCAAGGAGTGTTTTCTGTCAATGTTTTTCTTCAGGGAGGTGCACACTCATAACTGAACCCAGACTGATGACCAACCAGGGCATCTGCAGGAATTATACTGCTCTCAAATGTTTCAAAACAGTGTGAACTTTGGAACAGATTTAAGAACTGTTTCTCATGATTATTTATGTATATATTTTTGCTGTTGTGTAAAGTAGCGAGTCTCTACATAAGGTACACCACAGTGTATCTCTGCTTTTTCAAAGAGGTCATGGGAAGATCTAGCAGCGGTACAATCAGGAGAAATGAAGAAAATGGCCTTTTTTAATTCCACATGTAATAAGAACATTACATTTCAACAGTTGAACCCAACAGTTAGGGTTCAACTGTTAGTATGTATAAAAACTGTTTAGGTCCAGTCAAAGTGAGGTCTAAAGCTTGACTGACAGTCCTGCAGGAAAGGCTAAATACAGTACTATGTGTTAAGCTTTAGTCTGCAGTGCCCTGACCTTGTGTTTTAGAGAAAAAAGAAAGTTTTTCATGGCAAAAATAATAATAGCTATTTTCCCCTTATTGCTATAACTTTCAATAACAATTTCCAAACCCCCAAAACCACTTACTGTGTTAGCATATAAGTTTAGGGATTAGAGTCTGGGTACTTCTTAACTCTTGGAAAGTCTTGGAAAGTGCTGAAAGATGTTTCTACTTTGAGCACTAAGTGACTTTTATTGTATTCTCTGCTAGAAATAATTTATTAGAACAACAAGTCAACATTTAGGAAAATGACCACAGACTTTGATTATTATTTTCTCTATATTTAACCGTCATGAGGTTGACAACACACTTGTAAAAGTTGCAGGGTAAAAATACAGCTTCAT
>NW_005187491.1:2461835-2487309 GCF_000239375.1 Pundamilia nyererei
CATATATATATATATATATCCCTTCCAAACCCTGTAATTAAACAATTTGTGTTAAATTTATGACACAGGATCGTGGCCCAAAGCAGGTGACTTTCAAAACAACTTTGACTGAATTTAGTCTGTCAGGTGAACGTTTGCGGCCAGATACTCCAGGAATACCCGCGTGACCTTCAAAAACAACCACATGGCCTCAAAATTCAACTATCCAAATGGAATCAGAGTACGAAAATAGAAAAACAAACATTGAGGGCAGAAACCGTGACAGACAACGGTGACCTGCTTGTCCTTTTCGAACCCCTCCCCACACAGAGATATCTCCTGGAGGAAAAACAAGAGCCTGGAAAAAGCAGGTATTCCATATCAAAACAACAAACCGGGTCTGAGAGACGGGCTGTGGCTGTAGATGAGGAGCTATCATAAGCACTTAAATCACAAACAGGTTGACCACACACGCTGAAAGGGGGTGGGAGGGATGGTGCAGCACTTCAACACAGGGGTTTTTTGCACATGCAAATGTAGCATTTGTGTGACTGGCACACCAAACTGCAGCCAGGCAGGGATAGAGCCAGGCTGAACCTTCAAACCTTCACCTGCAAGACCTCCACACAAGCAAAACCCCAACACAGATGCACTTAGTTCTCCTTTTATTCTCCCTTCCGTTCTTTTGTTGCTCCATAGTTTGTAATTCTATTATAGGTCATCTACCAGCAGTGCTGAACATAGAGCGCGTAAAAAATATTCTGCTTAAAGTCCAAGCTGTTTGTCGAAATTTTCCCTTGAATAAATGCACGTTAAAAAATGATTCAGTATGTTTACTTTTTTATTTTCTGCACTTTAATCACCAATTTGTCTCTATTTATGCTGTATGATTTCTTTAATAGATCCTGTTTAACTACTTATATGTCACTTGTAAGTTAATCCATAACAATTCAATTTCAATTCAAATGGAAAATGATAAGGATATGGAAAAAAGATGTGCAAAATATTAAATCTACAACATAATTAGAAGCTGTCAAATAAATGTGTTGGAATAAAATAGCACACGAGTAAGAGAAAAATCCTCTCTTATAATTTCAAATCTCCTCTCCCCACCTCCTTTCCTTTCTTTCTTTCTCCTCACATCATCTGGTCCTTCCATTCTTCATCAGTTACCTTATCTGAAGCTCTCACTCCGCTCTCCCTTCACTCACCCTCTCTCCCTCTTTCTCAGCGTTGAACAAATGGGTAATAAGCGCCACTTTGTACCTCTCTCGTCTTTCAGATCCAGAGTGAAGAGTCTGATTAAATAATCATTGGAGGAGCGGTGTGTGTGCGGCTTTCCCCCTACTCCTCACCTTGGGGACATATTGTCCCCTGTCACTGAAACCTCGGGGACAGAAGGCTCCGCCGTGGGGAGGCTCAGTGGGGGAGCAAGGAGCTGATGAAACGAAGATCGGGTAATGAAGGCATGGCCCATGGCTTCCGTGGCTCTGCCATATGTTTCACCAAATGCAAATTGCCCCCCAATTCAAACAACTTTTTCATCTTGATATATGCAAATGTGTTTATAAATACGGGCTTATAAATATAGCATTACAGTTTATACGGAGGGAGCTTTGAATCATTTTCTCCCTCGCTCTGCTGTTGTTATATGTGGCTGCGGCGCAGCGTGACAAGCTTTAACGAACAGACACGTACCTAGCAGCGGCTAATGGTGTCCTGGGGGACAGGAAGTAAGGTGGTCAAACTGGGAGAGCAGCGCTGACTGGCCTGAGAACCAATGAGAGTTGTCCTGATGAATCTCTTATCCAATTAAAATTAACCCAGTTATCACAGAGGCCAATGGCAAGTCAAAGAGGGCACGTTGACAAGGGAGTGCAGGAGATGAGGTGAAGTGGCCACATTTGAACTTTTGACATTTTGAAATCTGGAATCATTTTGCTTTGCCTTGAATTATCTTGAAGGTTCAAAATCCCACTTCAATAGTGCACAATCAGTAATCCTTAATCCAAAAAATATGTGGATTAAGAAGCAAAAAGTCCTGAGTGTACATGAGTTCTGTAAGGCAGATCCTGTGGATAACGTCATCTAAATACTAAAAAGAGAGTGTGAGTGTGTTTGTGTGTTACGCTCAGAGCAATGAACCCAAAACATCAACATCAAAGAGGCAAAATGTTAAATAATGATAAAGCCTTGATTGCAGTCTAATTAACTTGATTGAGCTACCCAAGAGCTGAATGGCTTATATATTTCTAGTCTGACCTGGAAAAACTTTGTGACATATCTTCATCCAAAAGTTTAAAAATTATATATGTGTTTCATCTTATTTGAAAAACTGATTATTTATCAGGTCACGGGCCATTCATAAGCCTCCTGAATCTCTGTCACTCAGGCTTCTCGAGGACAGCTGAGGGTGTTAGCCAATCCAGGTTGGGGGTGCAGTCAGGTGTCAGTCGCTGCAGAGATGATCAGATTGTCACAGTCCCACTGCTTCCCTTGGAGACGGCACCTGAGTCGATGCCTGTGCCAACATCTTCATCATCACCCGCAGCAACAGCAGCTGGCCGCTCTGGACTGGACCGCATGGGTGAAGCGGGCCAAGTGGGTCAGACCTCACTGAGAGCGCAGAGCCAGTCAGCCGTGAGGCCCGTTGTTGTTCTTTGTGGGAGTGTAGTGCATTCTGTGTAGTGTATTCCTATGTACTGGTCTGTTGACAGTGATGTTTATATATCCAGTTTCTTGGAACACTCCTTTTTATTCATATTTCAACAGCGTGACAGATCATAGACGGGGTAAATATTAATCGCGGTAATTATCAGATTTGAATAAGCTCTGATTACCATTACAGTACTTCTGCAATTCAAGTGCAGTTTTACCATCTTTATTCTTACGTGTCAATTATGGATGTCAGCCCATTTGTAATTTCTTTGTTGCAGACTCCTCTCAGTGCCACAGTCTGCTCACTAAGTGTGTCACAATAACCCTGTAAAGACGGTAACAGGCACACTTTTGTCAATAATGCACATCTGATATCTAAAAAATGGTGTCTAACTGTTCATTTTTAATGCTTTTGCAATCTTGCCACCTTCAGGCACAATGATTTGAGAATGAAATTAAGCTGAATTAAACCCAAAAAAAAAGATATAAATAGATATGGATATTGTTAAATTTATCCATGATGACCACCGGTTCAAATTCTGTATCATATGAGAGTCATGCTATTCCCTGTTACCAAAAGCCTGGAAGCCCCTTCTATTTCATAAGCTCTGTTTGTTTTGGTAGCACTGGATGTCCTAAGTGTTTGGTGTCTTCTGTTTTGCCTCTAGAAAAGAGCTCAAGGACACTTTTGCCTCTTGTTGATAGTGTAGACACTCACTGTGCTCTCTTATCTGGAGGCAGGTATGAAGAAAACTTTGATACGTTTCATGTGTTTTTCCTATTTCACATTATTTCAGCATGATGCATTGTGTTATGTTTCCCATAACACAATGCATCAATAACACGTCGCTGAGCAATGTGTTGAAATGACGCAAGAGTCACTGTTTCAGGAATCAGCATGTAAAGTGAAAAGATCTTACCATGAGGCCCATTTAGCAGCTACTCTGCTGTTTGTTCCTTTCTTTTCTTTCTTTTTTATTTGGATCACAAAATCTTCCTTGACATCTGGAGTTTCTATAAATTTCTAGTTTTTCACTTTTTTGATCATTTCAAAACTCATTCGTGTTCAAGTAGCAGCTGAGGTTCATTCTTGACCTCAGAAACAAACAGTTTTTATCTCCAGAAGACATGGGAATAAAGTCCTTAGTAAAGTGCTCAAGAAATAACATTTGAACATACACAGCTCACTTACACATGGCAATACCGTGTACTCCTCAAGATCTGTATAGAGCAGCTATTAAATACATATAGTGAGATTGCAGAGACTGTCAGCTAGTCAGCTAAAAGGAAAAAGAAAAGCAATATATATTATCTCCTTAACCTTTTGGGAGTAGATATGCATCCAATAAAAAAAAAATATGTTAAAAATTCCACAATTGATGCTTTGGTTTTTATACATCTTTGTTAGGTCTAAGAGCTCAAATAAATACTTTAAGGTCAGAAAAGCGTCGTAGTCATAGTGGTTACAACAGTAAATCTGCAACGGCACAGAAAGGTTATTACAAAAAGGAACACAGACATTTTTTTTCCATTATGTTGAAATAAAAGCATCCTCATAAGTTGAGGGCATTGTGAAGTAAATAATCCACCCTGACCTCTTCCCTCTGTGGAATTTGTGACTCTACAATAACATCAACTTAATTTGTTTGTTGAAAATTGCCATCCGATTGGGCATTTACTGGAGTACCAAAGCAAAACAGACATTAACAGGACAAAAGCCTTAGATTAAAGTTCATTCGAGAATTGGATTACACAGCCCTGCTGTTGTCTTCCCCTTTTTATGTTATGTGGAAGCAGAGACATGATAAGAGAGAGGCATAGCAAGAAAAATCCTGAAAGGAAATCTACAGGAGATTTCCACAACATTGCAAATGGTGGTAGAGGTATAACAGCCATGGGGAAAAGCTTTTTAAATCCAGGTGTTGCTTAAAAGCCAGCAAACTTTTGCATTTGACTCAGCCTGCCATCATTCATTATTCTATAGAAAATAAAATGCAAACGAGGACACACATGTAAGTAGTTCACTCAGTAGCTGCTGATGTCACTTTCATGCTCTCTCCTACACTGATAACCATCCAGCTGATCTGAGGCCTGCATGAGTCCACTGGTCTTCAGGTCTTGACAGATGAGTTGCGCTGGTTACAGTAACCTCCAGGTTCACAGTGAGCTCATTAGCCCGAGTGCTCCACTGCTAATCAGGGGGGTTATAACTGGATGCTCATTAATCACAGACAGAGACCTGGCATGCAACTGCAGTTAAAGCAGTAGTGAACGCTGCTGCCACGTAAAGTATACTACAGGTGTAGTGTGTTGGGTCAACGCAGCAAGACAAGGGTTACAGTATTCACTGCTGCTGTGGAAAAAAAGTACACAAAGAAGGCAGTGAAATAACTGTGATCACAGGGAGTTTAGAGACAAGCCGGTTAAAAAGGGTGTGATTAAAGCCCTTAATTGGTCTTATGAGAAAGAAAGGTTGTGAATTAGATCTACTGATGAAGATAAATGCAGATTTTGACTGGTTGTTCAGAAGATGTTTGACTGTTTATCTAAAGATATATAAAATATGACCAATCACATTTTCATTGAATCGAGACCTTAGCTACAATCACTGTAAAGCCTTGATTAACCACCAGCTAAGCTAAATGCCCCGAGCGCCACATGTTTCATTATTCTTGATGAAATCATTCATTTACACTTAATTTTATGCTAAACAAGGACATTAGAGATGTTTTTTTTTCCAAATATAGTAGTATAAGGGATAAATATAAAAATAAGGCAGAACAAAACGTTTATTGCCACTGAAACCAGTGCTTACTTGTTTGTTTGTGTTGGTACTCTTCATTTAAGCAGGAAACTATGACATATTCTCACCTGATCTCATGAGTGTTTAAAACAATAACATGTTTCAGTTCCAACATAATGGTGCTACCATTTATTTACATTTGTGGTCTTTTTTAAGCAGAAACGTGTGGACCTCATTCCCAATTGGACACTGGCACCATGTAGGTGGGAAACAGACATATGTTCAAAACTGGTTCTAACTTTGACTGTGTGCCATCTGGTCCTGAGCAGGTAATGAATTTAAGACTGAAAGTCACCAAAAGACTCTCTAGAGCTCCGTAGATGAGCTTTCACCTGTAAGTGATTCACCACCAAAGCTTTCATCTTTCCGAGTGGCTCTCTTTAAAGAACTTTAACTAACTTTTGAAAGTGGTTTTGCTCATATGGGTGAAGTCTTGTCCTTCATGCTGAGAATCTCCAGCAGAGCTGTTTCATCAACAAGCACCAAGACACTGTCTAATGTCTGTCACATATGTTTACTGCAGGCATGAGACACATCTATTAAGCATCCTAACTGATGAATTTTGCCAAATGTCACAGTGAGCCTGGCTCATATATCTCCGCAGAAAAAACATGAAGTTGTACTGTAATAAACTTTACATTAACTGGATGCTTGCGGGCTGCCATGAGCTCTCCGTGTGTTTAGAGTTACAATAGCTCCCTCTTGAGGGATTGATGTGAGGAAACAGGAGAGCAGAAATATAAAAGAGACAGGCTACTAAAACAGTGGATTCACTCTGTATTATTTATATGATTTAAACTTCATTTACATACAATATTTATAGTTATTTATATGTGACTTTTGCATCTATTTTTTTCTGTGTTATTAGTTATTATAGTTATTATATAATTATTATTGTAGTTACAAGATTTTTTATTATCATAGAAATGTAGTGGGGGTAATTCACACTGGTCATAATATTAAGATGGAAAACATGTTTGTGATCGAATTTATTAAAGATACATATCAAAGACAAAAGTAAACGAAGTATCTTTGTACTCTGTGTTTGTACAGTGTGTACAATCACCTTCATAAACAGTTTCTGTTTGCATGTGTGCCACACTGTCCCCGGTGCCCTCATTAACACCACAGTGTATTGACTGAAATGAAGCATCAGCCTGCTGCATTGTTGATCACATGACTCTCAGATGGATGGGTGTTGGTGAGAAGGTTGGCAAAGGAAGTGCATGGGTGTCCTCTGTTTCATGTGAGTATTAAAGCAACATCCGAGTTGATACTAAAATGAGTGGCAGCAAGAAAATTTGACTGATTTAACTGATAGGAATCAACCAGATAACAGAATAAAGAAATTTGCTGCCTCCACATTTAAAGTCCAACATAATGAGTGTGAATCACGAGAGCAGGGCATCACGGCTGTACACCAGAGGGCAGCAAATGACAGCATGCCAGTTTGAGTGAGTACACATAGTATAGTCCTTTGTAGCTCCACATAAATAAAAAAAGTGATTAGTAAATGTTTGTTTTATATGGATTCTATGTCTGATACTATAACATATTCTTGTAAACGCCCCCTTTTTTCTATACAACGTAGTTCTTAGTTTTTATTATGACACCAGTCATATGTCACCATGTGGAGGAACAAAAATGCAAACACAGCCTTCAAAATGCCTGTTGGAGACATAAAATCGGTAAATATTGCTTTAACACAGGAATTCTGTAAAATCACTTTATGGTCAAGTGAAATAAGCCCTAAATGCAACATTTGCAACTCACTGATATGGTCCTGCAAATCACTTTGGGGGACCGGGGGTCATCAGAACACTGGGCAGCATAACATTACCTATTGGTTAGTGAAGTCCTATTGGTTCATCATATTGATGTTTTAACACTGGGAGTGACGAGTGAGGGTTGGCTCTGACTGTGAAACTGTACACTTGTTAGCGTATCCTGGCCGATCCACTTTTCTGTCTCTTAGAAACGCCATTATCTACAAAATGGACTTAATGTTCTACTCAGCATCAAATAAATCTAGCAACTGAGCTCATAAAGACGCCAGGCAACTATTTACTGAGGTTACATTGCACGGCCTTCAGCCATAAACTTCTACACAATGGCAGGCCTTTTCATAACCAAAGCTAATGCCCCCTGCTGATCACTAAAAGAATTCAGGTTTAAAGCCTTTTTCTATACCCATCTACTACAATGCATATGATCACAAGTTGCCATGAATGTCTCAACTCACTGGCCTGGTCAATATTGGCCACCATGAGAAAGCAGTCCTGTTCTGCGGAAGTACAAAATCTGTGAAAAATGAAGGTGTGGCAATACATCACCAGTTTATCAGCGAGATAGCTTCCCATTTGGACCTTTATCTTGCAATTCATTTTACATACCTTCTGCTGAAAAAAGACAATTTGAGAGTCATAGACGTTTTTCACAGATGCCATAACCTGGTTAGTTGCACAGTACTGTCAAAGGACACCCTGACCATAACTGAAACACATCAGTTACTTGTATCATTCTATACCCTGGGAAACGAGAACAGCTTGGATGAAGGTAGTGAGTCTGAACCAAAACATTAAAACTCTGAAAATGATCAAAACAAAGACACTCAGATACACTTTAGAGCTGAAGCAATTGTAAAGTTGACATTACATATCTGTGGGGTCACCACTATGAGTATTATCAGGATTTGTTGTAAAAGCTAAGTGCAACTTGTATATAAAATATTTGTTTATGCATCCAGTGAAACCCCAACACTCCACACAAATAGAGTACATTTACTATTTCATGAGCCACAGGAGCCTGCAGTTTAAATGCGGTAATCCCAAAATCAGTGTCTCTGTGCATTTACAGGACAAGAGCACTGAGACACAGCAAAGCATTAGAAGGAGTTTTTTTTGTTTGTTTGTTTTTTCTGTGGCAGTCACCAAAACAAATGTCTTGACTTCCCCCCACTGCTCCATGCAGTCAACCCCCATGGACCAGGAGGCTGAGTTACACACAAGCATGTACACACACCCACAGAGATCCATGTAGTTCTGTTTCCCACACTCCTCTCATTGCTCACATTAAGAGAATTCCCTCCAGACACTCATGCATTAAACAGCCAGGGAGTTGAATGTATGCATGTGCTGTAATTGGCGGATTATAAATTCCAACACTTGTGGCACTGTTGACTTTCCCATCTCTGATTCCCCCGTGTATTCTTTTCAAAGGACTCTGTTTATAGGCTTTTTGGTGAAAAACCACAGTTTAATACGAGTCCTGCAGCCCCAGTCTGGTGAAATACACACACGTTATAATTGGGCCCTTTTACATGGAGATAAATTATGCATGAACTTAATGGTTGGGGTTTGTGGCCCCTGCTGTAATGGAAACTGCAAGGGTTTGAAAATCTCTATAGGGAATCAGCAGAAATATATAATATATACTTTGTTCATTAAAATCATACGTGGTTACTTTAATGCAAGCCCTCAATCATTACAAGGAAAATGAGTGTGACATTTTCCCTTTTTCTCCAATGTGCCAGGATTATAAACGCTGATATCTGCCTTTATTTTTACTGCACTTGAGACATCAGAGCTTCTCTCAGACTCAATAACAATAGACTTAAACTGTAGCTTCTCCCTTGTCTGTCAACAATATAAAGAAAATGCACAATAAAACTTTGGAGCACACCTCCTTCTGAGCATGCGAACACATGCACACCTTCACCGCACACACAAATTTTTAATGTAGCATGAAAACCACAGGCTGAGTGGAGAAATAACCACCAGCTAAATGCTGTTAAAGACTGGCAGGATATCAGCAACTATTTTAAAGTCCCATTCAGTTGTTCAGATCATTCAGTGTTTGGCTATTTAAAAAAAGAGTGCCAATGCAGTTTTGAATCCAGCAGCTGAAATTAATGGAGGAAAAAGCTGTTTTCCTGCCTTGCATGGAGTCAGGCCAACTTTTAAGGGTGTAAATCACATTTCTTTTGAAACAGTGACTAAAATAAACATAAAACTTGCTTCATCACCCAGGCACTTTGCACATTAAAACTTGCTATAGGCAACAGAATCACATAGAAGTATAATAATTCAACCTAATGTCTTGAGATTAACTGATTTTACAACGTGCCATGTGCTTACTTGAAGTATGAACCTAATCGGTGTTGGTAGGTAGACAATAGGTGGGCTGTAGCAGTAACAACCACCCTAACTAAGGGTTAGGGTTGTCAAACATATAGTCTGTGGGGCAGACTGGGCCTACCAGAGGGTCTAGTTTGGCCCAGTTTATAGCTTTGGAAAATACTGGAAATTACAGTGAAGTCATAAAATAATCCAGGCAATCAAAACATTTCTGGTCATCTATGTTGGAGCACAAACCAGTCAAAACATCAAAACACTCCAAGTTGAACACAACCCCGACTGCTGGCACAATAACAACAATAAGAACTGTCTCAGAAATAAAAAAGAAACTAAATCCAAAGTGTCGATGACAAACGGCATTAAGTTTTATTACAGTAAAGCTTTAATATAATCATTTTTCTCAGGGACTCCTTTCCAGCAATATACAGACCTCCAGTCCCACCTGACTGCAGACTCTACTGTGCCAGCCTCGGTGTGTTACCATCCACACACCTCCAACTCTTTCTGTCTCAGTGAATGAGGGGAATGTCGTTAAAGCGGAGTTTGGAACCGTTTGGGATTTACAGTTAAACCAATTATTCATGAGGTCATGCAAAGTCTTTGCGTTTGACCGATCACTGATAAACCACGTTATCAGACTTGTTGGAGCAAAAGAGCCTCTGAGTCACACAGAAAGGATGAGAATGTTACTTTGTAGGAAAGCCAGGGGCCGGATTTATCAAAACAAGACAAAAGCCTGAAGATTTAGAAAGGTTGCAGTAAATTACAAAGGTGAAAAAATGAGCACTGAAAGTCAAATAAGAAAGGAAAAAAATGATACATTACTGAAGAACATAATGGAGGGATATTGGTAGTAGCTATACACAGCTAAACATGAAATGCTACATGCAGCCTTATAGAAAGCAACCTGTACAGAAAAGCATGTTTGCACATAGGAGTACACTCATGTGTTGCTCATTTGAGCCGATATGGAATGAATGCAGGTTTTGCCTTATTTAAAGAAGTCAGGCATTGAAGTATGAGTGTGTGAGGTATAAGATTCACATGATTTGGATTTACCACTCACAAGTAATCTGACTTCACAAGTTCTTTGAAAGCTTAAATTAAAATGTTTTGGTTTGAGAGGACTGGGAGGCTTTTTTCACGCAAATGCAACTACAACTCCATGTATAGAGTCAAAATCATTACTTCAGGTTTAGGATAAGTATAGCTTTATGTACAGTGTAAATAATTTAAGCAGCAATCGAAAGATATATTCTGTTGTTACAACTTGGTAATTAATTGTGTTTTTGAGGTAATTAATACTGCTTAGTGCTAGCCCTAACCCTTACCACACAAGGGTGCCCTTACCCTTGGGTATTGCTGCTGGGAGCTAATTGCTTCTCTTTTCCATTTTGTTTTGTAGTTGGCACTCTGTTAGTCTACCTTTGGTTTTCTTCCTTTTGAGTTGGCAGCACCCTGCGGTTTGTCTCTTATTGTGCTTCCTACATATATTTTTCAACAATAAATATCCTTACCAAAGCAACATCTGCTTGCATGTTTTTTCCTTCTACCCTAGCTGAGATGGGGCAAAGAAAAATACTCCAAGGACAACTGTTAAAGCTCCTAAAATCAGCATTTTTATATTCATAGTGGTTGAAACGCCTACTTCATGCATTCAATATGAAGTGCCAGCAGAGAATTATAAACCCAACATTGCAGACTTGCAGTACATTTATATCTCACAACACGTTAGGTAACCTCAATGATCTCCCACGAGCAGCATTTGGCAATAGTGTGAATGGAAAATCTTCATTAAGCTAAATTTAGATTCAAAATGTACAAATTCTTTTAGAGTCGGCTTTTCAAAAGCTCAAAAATGACCCAGTTTGATTGCTAGTACCCCCACCCCAGCCCCACACGACTGATGTGCTGCTGTCATGTCATGTGAACCCAGAAATAGCTGCTGCTGTAGTTGTAAATAGAAGCAGGAAATTCTCACATATTTTTAACCCCCACCCCACTTAAGACTGAGGTGCCTTAAGATTGAGCTTTTTAAAAATGTATTACTTTCTATTTATTTTTCCATACATTTTATATAATGTATTCCATTTATTATATAGATAAATGTGAAAGTGGACTTCTTAGTAAGGTAAAAGGAAAGGTTGGGGAAAGGAAAAGAACAACTGAGCTACTTTTCAAAGTGACCCAGCGCTTTGCTGTCATTAAGATGTTGCACAATCATGTGTTATGACGCACAATGACTGCTTTGGCAAGTTGCACAATAGCAGTTTTACTGAATGTATGAATGATATATTTAGATTTGATTCTGATGTTCTGATACTTGATTTGCAGTTTTTCTTTCTTTTTTCTTTTTGGTGAAGTACATGCTGGTCTAATCATCACTCTGATTATCTTGGTTGAGACTGAAAAAAAAGGACATTTAATCTAAATATGAGGATACTTATGTTAAAAGGAGAACATGCTTTTTACAGAAGGTTCAGATCATGGACATCAAAGGAGACAAACAGAGAAAGATAATAAAGAAATGTTTGTTCTCCCCCTGAAAATGCTGATCTAGCTCTGTACTAAATGATTAAACCCACCTGATTGTGATAGCAGAGATAAAAGCTCTATATACACATCGGAGAATCACTGACATTTTACACCCTCTCATCCCTGTGACCTAAGATGCCCTTCAGCTCATTTGTGTATGTTTCAAACTCCAAAGCGAATGAACATACATAATGTATGTTCCCTTGTTGACGAGACAAAAAGAGCACTAATGACTGTTGTTGCTTGACTTCACAGGCCATAATTTTAGGTTTTGAGTTACACTTTTGTCCCCACAGAGTGAGCTCTGAGCACCTGCCGAGGAAAGCATCAACAAACTGTGGCGGAGGAAGTGCTTTATTGTTAGCCTGCTGACTTTTGTGTTTGCTCAGTGACATCATGGTAGGATGTCAAGTGAGTAATGGAGGTTTGTTTACTGACAGGGTGTACCAGGCATGCCAGCAGAAAGAAGTAAGGTTGGGCTTTTATGTACTGGAGCTGGAGGCCTAACACTCTTGTATTCTAGTCCAGATTAAAAGTTCTAAATACCGCTGCAGGGACAGCAGACTGCTTTTAAAGACTGCTTTTAATTATATTCAGAATATTCCACACAGACAAACAGTGAATGGCAGAAGAGCACACAGTTGTTTTAAATGACTAAAACAACTTACAAAGATACTTTGTAAAAATACAAAGACACTTTGTTACAAAGATACTTTGTAAAAATACAAAGACACTTTGTTACAAAGATACTTTGTAAAAATACAAAGACACTTTGTTACAAAGATACTTTGTTTGTAAAGTCTTCCACCCACCATGACAGCGTGTACCACACCCATTTTATACAGTGAGGGTAAAAAGCCACAGAATGAATAGACAGATTGTTGTATCTTCCAGATCTGACAAGTTAACCCAAGTGGAAGTTTCAGGAACTTGCATTCTTTTCACTAGCCACATCTGGGCAACATAAATATTTGCAAAATGACTTCCAATCAAAATTTTGGTCATTTTAAGTGTCATATAGGTGGATTGCACAGGGTATGTTCACTGGCTAAGGACTTGTAAATCACAATAAGAGTGTGGTTTCACAGTCAGACCCACACCTCTCTTGTCACAATGAGTTTCAAAACAAACAAATGTCAAGCACCGACAATGTTATGGCCAGTAAGCGAATCCGTGTTGATGTTAATCATAAACCATGGATGAAGTGAAGTCTAGGCACTTCTGAGAGACTTTAACTTGGCCTTCGTGTGAAGTGACAAAGCGCTGCACAGCTCGGCCAGAGAAAAGGAATCAAAAGTGCAAAAAAGGCCTAGAGAGTAAAATGGAGGATCATCTGACAAAAAACAAAGGCAGCACACCACTGGCAGTGTTAACGTGGAGGCTTTGTTGGCACTGGACCTTAATCACTTCTTTGCCTGTTTTGACTCAGACAGGACCAGTTTAGCTATACACACCCCAGACCACAGACTTGCCTACACTCTCTTTCCAGGCACATCAAGTGAACCATGTGTTTAGGTCTGTGAATCAGAGGAAGGTTCCTAAACCAGACGTCCCCAGCAAAGTTCTTAAAGTTCAGCTCGCAGTGGTCTTCACCAAGCTCTCCAGTGTCTGCCTGTCATCCTCTGCTGTCCCACCCTATCTTTAAGATGCTACCACAACACCTGTTCCCAAGAATTCAACAATGAGTTATTTCAGACTCATCGCTCTAACAGCTATGGTCAAAAATGCTTTAAAAGGCTTGTGTTTCAACACATCAAAAATTGCCTTTCTTCCACCTTTGACCCCAATCAGCTTATAAAGCAAACAGATCCACCGAAAAAAAAAACATGTTCACAGCTAACAGAATGCCAACATCAGTACCCACACCTGCTCCACCCTCATGCTCAGCACTGTCTCAGGGCTGTGTGCTCAGCTTCCTCTTTTATGCAGTATCCACACACGACTGTACTCCTACCCACCCTAGAAATGCAATTATAAAATTTGCAGACTGTAATCCAATTGCTTTTTTCAAGTAACGAGTAAAGTAAGGGATTACTGTTGCAAAAGAGGTAATTAGATTACTGTTACACCTCCGTAAGCACGCTGCGTTACCAAAACTGTGATTTTTTTTGCAAGAGTCTCTCATGACAATGACGTAAGCGAGTCCGACGTTCGTGGCAACAGCTGTGTGCAGATCAACAATGGATAATATAACGAGTGTGGCACAGAGTATGAGTGTGCAGCGTTTAAAGCGTGGAAGTACTGACCTTACTTTGAGTTTGATTCCGTAAAAAGTGACAAAAACATTAGTGTCCGCTGTTCACTGCATGGGAAGAAAACTTCTTTTTACAGTGAAAAAAAACCCCTAAACTTCTGAGCAAGCACCGACAGTACCCTGCCACGGGAATGTGAAACTCCCAGATCCTTCCACTGACCGCTGCGACACACCTGCACCAGGGCAAACCTCCGCCTGCCCCACTCCTGCTATACAGGTGAAAATAGAGCAACAGGACCGCTGAGTCTTTGATTTCATTTATTTTCTGCTGTGTTTCACTTGCATTTATTTGAAAGAGTGAGTGTAAACACAAAAAATATTTTATTTTATATGCTGGAATATGCAGAAAATAGGTTTAAATTAAATTTAAATTAAACAAATTTCTTCCAGTCAGAGAATGTTGCATATAATTTAATGTTTGCTTCAAGCTTAAAGTTAAAATAAAACTAGTTTCAAAAAGAGACTTTTTCATTTGATTACATTTTATATGATGGATTATGCAGAAAAAATAGAATTGGGCTGAAAGATCTATCGCTTCATTACCTTTTCAGGTTGTACATCATTTTTTAAGTAACTAATTACTTTTGAAAATAAGTAATCAGTAAAGTAGGGGGATTACTTTTGGGGGAAGTAATCAGTAATTAGTTACTGATTACTTTTTCAAAGTAACTTGACCAACACTGGATACCACACATGAATCATATGCGGTAATTGACAGACTGGTGTGTCAGGAACAACCTTAATCTGAACACCAACAAAACAAAGTAAGTGGTCATGGACTTCAGGAGGCACAACGCTGAGCCCACCTCTCCACACAGTCTCAGTTGATGTGGAGTGGATCTCTGTTAAATTCCTGGGTACTTACACCTCTGAGGATCTTTCCTGGTGAACGCAGCATCTGTGCTAAAGAAGGTTCAGTAGCACCTCCACTTCTTGATGGTTTTCAAGAGGAATAAAGGATGCTGCTTGATGACGGTTGACAGTTGAGAGTGTACTGCCATATGCTATCACTGGCCAGCTGTAATGTGGCTGAAAAGAAAGGACTGCAAAGGGTGATAGGTAAAGGGTCTTTTCAGAGCAAAAGTATCATTACAGACCACTTTGATACTGCGCAAAATTTGTTCAGTATACTGCCCTCTGGAAGGAGGTACAG
Source organism: Pundamilia nyererei (assembly GCF_000239375.1). Classification (NCBI taxonomy): domain Eukaryota; kingdom Metazoa; phylum Chordata; class Actinopteri; order Cichliformes; family Cichlidae; genus Pundamilia; species Pundamilia nyererei. Next base: position 2,477,354 of record NW_005187491.1, read on the forward strand.
AAGCATCAAAAGTAGAAAAGGTAAATTACGAAATAGCTTAGAAAATAGCTTCTCTTTTCAGGGACACTAAATGCACCCTCCAAACTCCTAATCTTCAGAACATGATTTTAGAAATAAGTGGGTACAGTAACTACATCCATCTTTAACACTGTCTTTGGTATATAAAAAACACACTTCCACAAAGGATACACTTGTGCATCCTCCATCACAGCTCATCTGCCAAGTCTCTTCTGTCCTTAATCCTCTTCCCTTATAATGCCTCTAAGGAGTTGAGACATGTTTGAGATTGACTTCTGGGTCACAGACATGTGGACAGAGAGGTAAATTAAAGAGATGAGAAAAGCCCTGTTTTTGTTTGTTTGTTTGTCAGATTGTATGTATGCTATGCTCATGTTTCATCTGAACAGCTCCTACACCATCCTCATGAGTTTGTTTGTTTTATTGGTATCCCCTTACCATTACCCTTAGTCTTAAGTTTTCTTCCTGGGGCACTCCATGATGCATATACATACAACTGACATTCACAAAAACATCACCATGAAACAAACAAGATCTTTAAATACCAATAGTATTTGAATTCACAGAAGAGAAGACATTAAAAAATAATCAAAATAGATATGAGTAAAACTGTTTTCATAGAATAAATAATCATTCCAATAAACGTTAGTAATAAGCATTCGTATGTTTCTTTTCCGGTTTTGTATATGAATTAGTTTTCATCATTTGGACATTTTATTTTGGAGTTATCACCGTTTAATAATGTTTGCTATTTGTTGGATTTGCTGATTTTTAATTCAGCATTTTGTTCCTCTTTCACTACACATACAAAAATACGGTCATGTATTACAATCAACTAGACTAATCTACACAACTAACTAATCAACACTGATACTGCATTAATGCATTTACTTGCTAGCAAATGCATTAATGTTTTTCTGTTAATGTGTAATAATGGCATACAATAAAGGGAACACTGAAAATAAAAGTTTTTAAAAAGTAAAGAAAATGATGAAAGTCTATAAATTTGAATAATGAAACATTTATGATGTAAAATACAGAGCATGTAAATCTGAATCAGAAAAACGTCTGACGGAGTTATCATAGCAACAAATATGCAACAAACAGCAAGCATGCATATGAAATAAGAGTAGAAACTGAGTTATGATAGATAATTATTAAAATAAATAGATAAATATAGAGATATAGGAATAAAATACAAATGTACATATACATATAAATATAAAAGGACATGTATATGTGCAAATATATGTCGTGGTGTACAAAAGTGACAGGGTGCACTGAGGTGTGATTAATTCTGTTCCACATGTGTGGATCTGACCCATGTGGATGACTTAAAGAATCAGAATCAGAATGGGGTTTATTGCCAAATGTTGAGCAGGTTTACAACATTAGGAAATTGCTGCGGTGCTTCAGTGCAAACATGGTGTCATGAATAACACTTAAATAGACATGGAAAAAATAAAAGTAGGGATAAGAATTAAAAGTGCTACGTGGAAAGATATGTGCATGAGATATACATGAGATATATACATGAGAGTAAGACTTAAGAGTGCTACGTTGAAAGATATATACATGAGTGCAGGTGGTGATCAGTGCCAAACATGGAATGATGCAGTGACACAGCGTAGGGTCATGTGTTTGTGGCGGGGACAGTCATATGGTTATTGTTCATGTGTCCAACAGCAGAGGGGAAGAAACTGTTCTTATGGCGAGAGGTTCTGGTGCGGATGGACCGGAGCCTCCTGCCTGAGGGGAGCAGGTCAAACAGACTGTGTCCAGGGTGAGAAGGGTCAGCTGAGATCCGAGCTGCACGCCGCAGTGTCCTGGAGGTGTACAGGTCCTGCAAAGATGGGAGTCTGCAGCCAATCACCTTCTCAGCAGAGCGCACAACACGCTGCAGAGAGACTGATAGCTGCAGGAAGGAACGACCTCCTGTAACTTTCGCTCAGACAGCAGCAACGTTGAAGGAACCTGTTCAGTCTGTTTGCCTCCTTTGCTTTGATGGCTGCATGCTAGCATGCCACGGCAAAGAAGATGGTGCTCGCAGCAACAGACGATAAAACATTTAGAGCAGCTTGCTGCATACATTGAAGGATCTGAGCCTTTGTAGAAAGTAAAGCCGACTCAGACCCTTTTGGTAGGCAGACCACTTCAACTTGTGATCCAGTTGAACTTCCAGATAGTTGTAGGATGTGACTATTTCTCATCAGTCCCACCAATGTAGACAGGGGAGAGTCGGGATCTGTTTCTGCCAGATGAGTAAAATGGCTGTAATGTCTATGCACAACTGATTAAACAAGAAGCATGAAATTTACAAATAATACAACTCATCAGATACCTAAAGGTAGAACACTTCTACAGTTTTACTCAAATAAAACTAGCTAAATCAGCTCGAAATACTAGCTCGAAATACTAGCTCGAAAAGGGGGTCTTTTTCCCCCCTTTACTAGTATTTAGCTTAAAGTGTAACTGAGTCTTGCTTGTGACTCTGAGTCTATAGACTTTTACCATTACTTGTATTTTTATATAACAGAAGAAATTGCGGGAAGTGCAATGCAGTGCTTTTTTCTAAAGATATGGTAGCTGTCTATTTCTAGTGCGATACTTCTCAAAAAAGCTTAATTGCACTTTAGTGATATATTCAGCAATTCCTAAATACCCATCAAACTATGTGATTGAACAGGAAATGGATATAGTCTGACCTGCTTGAATAATTCAGGCTTTCATTTAGGAGGACCACATGCAATCAATCAGCAGCACAGGGGGAGGGAAGTCATTTTTCATTACTTGTGCACATTGTGCACAGGTATGTCTACAAAAACAGATTAAAATTTCTTTCCATTGTTATCACAAACAGGCTGCTGTTATGCAACTGGAGGTTATTGGGTGAGGTATTCTGCTTCCTGGTCAGCAAGCATAAGAACTATGTGGAAAAGTGCATTTCCCTCCCCTTTGGCTTCATTGGGATGCAAGTGGGGTAAGGTCTTCATTGGATGTGAAGGCCTTTGTTTGTGTCTGGTTTTAAGTAGGGCCCATTTGTCCCACTGTCTCAACAGACACACGGGAGTTTATTAGCTGGAGGTTGACCTAGTTGACTCGTCTAGCCTGCGCTTGTCTATGAGACCATTTGAGAGTGTAAAGAGAAAAGTGGGGGTTGAGAACAGAAAAAAAATGGGAGGAACTGGGGTACGCCTGCACCTCCTCCCCTGCTGAGTGATGGGACAGCTGAGGGCAACTGCGGAGCAGCTAAACAAACCCACATTTTCTCACTGCTCTCACTGCAGAAATAGAACAGCAGCATCCATCCAGGCATTTGCAACAACTGATGCTGGAGGGCAAAATGCTGTTGTAATACTGCTCATATTACATGCAACAGATTATTAATTTGTATGAAAATATGAATAGGATTATTAATATAAAAAACTGCATTTGACTACTTTAAAAATCCTTGGACTTAATACTGTAACTCAATGCTGTTAAATTTGTATCATTTTTTTCCTTCTATCTTTAACAGGAAGTGAGACTTTTCTCATTTCTTGCAAGACAAATTTATAGTAAATAGTAAACATTAACCCCGTGTTTTAAAAACCCTTTCTGCTCCTTCTCTGTGTTACTAAAGTATAGTAGCTTGGTTAAAACCTACAATACTACACTACCAGATGGGCCGATGGCACGATATGGCAGCCTCGCTTCTGTCAGTCTGCCCCAGGGCAGCTGTGGCTACAACCGTAGCTTGCCTCCACCAGTGTGTGAATGCGAGAGTGAATGAATAGTGGCATTGTAAAGCGCTTTGGGTGCCTTGAAAAAGCGCTATATAAATCCAATCCATTATTATTATTATTATTATTATTATTATTATTATTATTATTATTATTATTATTACAGTTACCTATTGCTCACATGTTTGCTGACATGTTACCTAAACTGATTTTACAAAGCCTACACTGATAGTTGCATCGTCCATATTTTCTTGTAGCCAGCAGGGAGTTAACACTTTCACCTAACGCATGAAAAACTGTACTGAGACTTATGTAATAACCGGAAGAATTCCATGTCAAGTTTTTGTGGTATGAGTTAACCATACGTGTAGTTTCTCAGGAGGTGCACGTCAGGTTACGTAGAAGGTTGTGGCATAGGGCTAAAATGGGGTTCCATTTATGGCGCAAGTTATGATGCAGATGCAGAAGTATAATTCGCAGTAAGATCCTTAGTTTGATGGTGCATTCCTAAGATGAATTTGTGGGTTCACGGGCAGAATTCGAATGTGGAACTATCCCTCAGTTTCCCATTTGGAAAGTCAGAGCAGCCCCAAGAACCCTGAGCTAACAATACAAGATGGTATTGGATGTCAACATCAGTAAAACTGTAAAACCTTTGAACTGTACTGCCACTGTTGTTTATTTGTGGACTACATAAGTCATACACAAACCACCGACAAGGCTCTGTTCATGAATGTGCTGCAGCTGTGTTTTTAAGCCAAAAATATAAGTATTATACTGCATTGCTAATACACCTGAATGTCTCTACCGTGCTAAGAATCAAAAGAAATCCTGTTTTTCTTTTCATTAGATTTCCAAGGTATGTGGAACGCAGCATAAGACTGGGATAAGACAGAAAGCTAGCCTCAAAGGAAAACAAGCTTGTGTACCCATTGTGGTAGGATACTAGGAAGCTAATTGGAGAGTTGTGTCAGGAAGCCCATCCAAGTAACATTCATGCTAAATCAATTATGTGGATCCATCCTCTGTGGGAAACAAAGGGGCAGTTTTTATTTTTATTATGTTTTTATGCTTTTCTGCCCCCTAGTGGCCCAATTTTGTAAAATGCAGCTTTAAGTAGAAATATTAATATTACAATTTTAAAACATAGACCTGGTTTAAAAAAAGCGAAAACATTTAAAGCAAAACTTTAGTAGTTGTATTAGTGCTTAAGATTAAAAATTGAAAAGCTATTCACATACCAGTTGTTATCGGACTTCAATAAAAACATCCTAAATTTTAAATTATAGTCATCTGAAAACTGAATTGACTTTAGAATACACAAAACATCAACATAAACATGTGTATAAAAGTACTAAAATCAAGGCCTTTGTGATAGAAGTACAACACTGATTAAGGTGGAGACGTAACTAATCATTTACTTGTATGTCTGCCTAAAACATAACCCCCCTCAAACATAGCTATAACTCTACCAAAGGCTATTTATCACACAGATTATGGAGATGTTTATGCGAGAATGGTGACTTCACTTGCTTCGAATGTGACATGTAAACACTTTTCAGACATCAAATGACTGCATGATATTTCACTTGTAATGAATAATAAGTGTAGGGCTTCTCGAAATAGAAATAGAACCTTTACTGTTGAGTAAATTAGCCTACTTGCGTCACTTTCCAAGACTGGAAGGACTTGCAAATATCTAAAGCTAAAAACATACAAGGGATCTAATCTGCAGTGCCTGTTAATTTCCATTGCAGTGCCCTCATTTCCTTGTAGCCATCAGGAAGTGATTTGTTTACATCCTAGAAACGCTTACAGCTCTTATCACCTTTTAACTGTGTTATACTACCTTTTTCTCGCTTCTGCTCTTTTAGTAATGACTGAATTTAGTCCTAAGGTTCCATAAAGTTCATCATATCTCAGGGTGTTTTAGAAAAAGATATGTTGTCAGCTCTTACATGTGAATGTCTTAATATGCTTCATGCCAAATTTAAAGTAGCCTTATCAGCAGCAGCACCCATCAAAACGAGACAGAAGGAATCAAACAGGAATAGATATTTTGTCACCATTCCCAGACTGGGATTTAAAGCAGCAGATCAGAATGGGAATACAGACCCAACCCTTAAAATGTCACATGCCACAATATGTCACATGTAATTCTCCAGGCAGTATTGCTAAGGTTAGGGGAAAAAACAGCTATGCAAGTGGTAATAATAGGTGTTGATGGAACGTGCACTTTTAGGTTTTGCTTCCCAGAACTGCTTCTGCTCGTGTGCTTGAGTGTGAGAGAGTGTGCAGGGCCAGTAGTTAAACACTTCCTGAAGAACTAGGATGCACCTGCTCTGCCTGAACAGTTCTTTTCCAACACGTCACAACTGTTCCCTGTAGTCCGAGTCCATTGTATAAAATGCTGCTGAACTTGCAGAACACTACACAGAGGTCACATGCTCTTATAATTTGTTGCAATGTTTACTTTCTGATCTTGCGCAAATCTAAGTTCTTCAGTATAGAGTCCAACTAATGTGGCTGAATTTATATTTATATATGAGTCAGGGTTTATCTAATAAATCATACATTGTATAAACGATGGCTGTGTCCCAATTCAAGGGCTGCATCCTTCGGAGGACCCAGCCTTCGTGGTCTACGTGGGCCGGGTCCACTAAAGACCAAGAAGGCTGGAAGTGTGAATATGTGATATCTTGATAAAACCGAGCAGATATTTGAAATTGACACACCTACATTCTCGCCTCAAAATATGTTGAAAGTTTATTTTGTGACCCAGAAAGAGTAATATTTCAAACTCTTTAGCTGCACTAATTTGCTATTGCTGTGTTTAAAAGTATTTTTATATTATTATACAAATATTATGAATAATAATTTAATTAATAAAGTATTGAAAAGAGTAGTAAGAGTCAAAGTAGAACTAAGTAGCTGCTGCCATTGTTGGAAACTGGAATTGGCTGGGCCACGCTATGAATTCTGGGATAGGTTGGGCCATGAAGAATACACCGAACCTACAAATTCGGGGAAAAGAAGGACGCATTTGTCAGCCACATTTGGAGCAGCCTTTGAATTGAGACAGCCTTCGTCATCTGGCTGTGATGTAATCGGCCTTTAAATGTGGCCTTCGAAGGATGCAGCAACTGAATTGGGACATAGTGAATTTGGAGCCTTTAACCTGCATTTTTGCCAAAGGCCATTAGAGGGCAACTCATGTGGTTGTAAGTGATCTTGATATATGGTCTCAACAAACATGATTATAGTCAGGGTTACAAGTTCCAATTTTCTCAGTCAGATTCCACTCACGCTCATCATGTTTGGATTCAAAACAGCAAGATGGCTTAGGCCAAAAATGCTCTGTTCAAGGCTTCATAATAGCAGTTTTCTAACCAATGAGTGACATCATGGCGGTGACATCTATACATTATATGCAGCATATGGACTGATTCAATGCATTTTGCTCACTGTTGGAACACCAAGTACCGAAAGATAATTCCATTCATTCATCCATCCACCCACCAAGTCCTGCTGCTGGTTCTCCCAGACAATGGTGTTCGCAGGTCATCTGTGACATGTAATCTGTCCAGTGTGTCTTGGCTTTAGAGTGTCCTACAGTTGTACATGCCTAAAATACCTTGCATATTCATGTGCTTGCTATTTTTTGTGAAAGTGAGGCAAAATGACAAGTCATTGCTCCCACTGCAACAGATAGAAGATGTCGCCTTTCTTGCAACCTGCTTTCCTCTGAATATTTTTCCAACAGGTGGAAAAAATGTTGGCTATTACAGCAGACCAAGTGAAACAAAGAAAAGCTGTGTTAACTCCAGGTTTTCCCAAACACGTATAATTGTGATAGACATGCACAGTTTCTACATGGTTTCATACGGCAAATGTCCATATATCGATGGTGCAAAACATAAATACTGCAGCGATAATAGTGCTGTAAAACATATATGTAATCAATGATTTTTTTTTTTCGTTGAGCATGTTGCTCTCTTTCCTCCTGATTTAACTTCCTCTTTTTTGCGTCATCCACTTTTCCTTCCATTCAAATTTTCCCAAAGTCAACATGCATAACAGACACTGAAACCAACAGCTGGTAGAAAGACAAACTTCCCCTGAAACCCCCACGCTGAAGTCCCCTACTTATTTGACAAACAAATAAAAAGCTTTTAAAATCTAGATGGCCTCCAATCGTCACACATAAAAATATTATTATCTCAATAAACAACTTTGTAGATGTAGATGCTTGAGTTAATCAGGATAGCAGTTTAGGGGAATCACTAAAATGCTCTGATTGGTCCTTATGCTGAACAAGGAGTCATCTGTCTTTTCTAAAGGTGAACACTGGCTACTTTTGAAGTCTCTGCTTTCAGTCCTTGCTGTCTCTCTGAGCTCAGGGGCCCTGCTTCAGCATATCAACCCCTGCCCAAAAACAAAGCCACTTTGTGTGTGCGTGTGTGTGGTTTTCCTCAATGCCGCAAAGATAGATTGCTAATGAGGCTCTAGTCTTTAGACTCAGATCTGGCTTTGGGACTCTTGTATCAGATTTCAGCTCCCATTTATAAAAAGGGGGGTACCATTAGTTTACTTTTGTTTCTGAAGATCAAGCAGAGCACAAAGGAATTTTTTAACTTTTGTGTGTGTGTCTTTTTGTGCTTCTTTGGAATAGATTGAAGAAGACAGAATGCATTAGTGTTGACTTAGGTATTGTTTAAATCAGTTGCTTGTTGCACATCACATCAGAAACTTCAGTGAAACAGAAGGGATGTGCAACTACTGTGATAAAGAAACTAAAATAAAACCCTTGCTGGAGTGACCTGTTCTTTAGGTTTGTGACAAAGAACAAAGCACGAGAATTTAATCTGGGATTAAATGTGTCTATGAATGCAGTCAGGTTTGTATGAATGTGATCTGTCTTGTTGGCTTTTTTGACAGAAAAGTAAAACAGTAAATAATAAAGAAGCTAAACTCAATACGGTGAATACATGAAATCAAAACAACACCACTTGTTTTACCCCTAGCAACTATTTTGATTGTGTAGTATATTGATTTAAAGATTTTTACGTATATGTCGGTGTGATGAGAGGAAGTGGAGGAGTGATAGACTTCAGTCTTCTTATGATATTTTACGTATTAGCCGCTCGAAGTTCTAAACTGCTGCCAGAATGGCTAAAGCGGCTTTTCTCTCTAAAATTATTTCCACTAATGGTGATAATCCACGAATTCTATTTAAAATTTTTAACTCTGTGGTGAACCCCCGTCCCTCTATGCCACTGCTGTCTTCCCCGGGTCTTTGTGGAAAATTCTCGAACTATTTTTTAGATAAAGTTTTATCCCTTAGATCTACTCTTCCTCTGGTGACTGATTGTATGTCTACCCCTGATTGTTCGGTCACGTTTTATCAATTCGAACCCGTTTCTCTCTCCACTCTGAAGCGTCTAATTGATAAATTGAACAACACTAACTGTGTACATGATGCTCTCCCATCCCGTATTGTTAAGGATTGTTTCAGTGTAATTGGACCTTGTTTATTGTCCATATTGAACTTCTCCTTGCTTTCTGGCTATGTACCTTCAGCTCTCAAGCATGCCATAATCCAACCTGTTCTAAAAAAAAGGAACCTTGAGCTTAGTGATTTTGCCAATTTTAGGCCAATTTCTAAGCTTCCTTTTCTGGCTAAAATACTTGAGAAGGTGGTTCTGCTCCAACTGCAGACCTACCTTGATGAGAATAATATAAATGATAAATTTCAATCGGCCTTCAAACAACATCACAGCACAGAATCAGCATTGCTTCGTGTTTTCAATGATCTCCTACTAATGGCTGACAACGGACGCCCCTCAGTCTTAGTGCTTTTGGATCTATCATCGGCACTTGACATGGTTGACCATAATATCTTATTAGCGAGACTTGAGCACACTGTAGGCATCAAGGGCGCTGCCCTGGATTGGTTTAAATCCTATCTCTCCAATCGGCTCTCTACGGTACATCTGGCTACATCCTCTTCCTCGGCTGTACCTGTTTGCTGTGGTGTCCCCCAGGGATCTGTGCTGGGCCCGACCCTTTTCTTATTATACTTGCTTCCCTTAAGTGCCATCTTTGAGAAATACCATATTGCTTATCACTATTATGCAGATGATATCCAGCTCTATTTTGAGCTAAACGACGATCTTGCTCTGTCTCTGAATAGCCTCCGAGAATGCATGTCTGAGG